>NW_007732813.1:74808-78129 GCF_000696425.1 Galeopterus variegatus
TAATGTAATCATTTTTTGTGGCCCTTTACCAAATTTCTCACTAGAAAGTTTTAAAATTTTGAAATGAAAGGAAAGTTACAAAAATAATTAAAAGAATTGCTATATGCTCTTTACCCAGATGCCCTCAAAGTTAATATGTAACCACATTTATTTTATCCATTTTTTATGTGTGCATATGTGTGTGTGCGTACATATAACATATTTTTTCTGAATTGTTTGACAGTAAATTGTGGATATACAGCCACTTTGCTTCTAAATATGGCAGTGTGCATTTCCTAAAAACAAGGACATTATTTTACACAACCACAATCACAGTAGAATTTTCAAAGTCGGTAAATTAGCATTCATACAGTACTATCATCTAGGCCTATCCTGATCTTGCCAATTTTCCCACTAATGTGGATTAAGTGCCCTTAAAGGAGCAGCACTAGGCTGGGGCCAGGGAAAAGGAGACCTGGTATCAATTCTAAGCTTCTTCCCTGTTTAGTCTGGGGACTTTGGATAAACAATATTTTGCCCTAGCCATGGTTTCTTCCTCTGTAGAATGGGAAAGTTAATAGGACATCCCTTACAAGTTGTTTCAGAATTAGATGAGATAAGTATGCAAACGCTTGCCCCTGCACCTGGCAGCCAATAAATGTGCAATAAATTATAGTTCTTGCTATTAATGGTGCAGCAATGACTTGTTGATGAGTGTCATGTATTGTGATGATGGCTCTCGGAGCTGTCTCTGCCTTCTCCAGGGTTGTGACAGTGAGCAAGGTGCTGGGCTCTACCTGTTGGTCCACTTCTGACCTGTCTGCTCCCTCTTCCTGTGGACAACTGTGGCTGGTACTACTGGTGCCCCATGGCACATCCCTTTGTCCCATCTCTGAATTCAGCTTCAGCTGTATGTGTGCAGGGGGGTTCCCATGAATGTGCCAAGGTCTCGTTTTAAGTGCTTGCTGTGATTCTCCAATCTCCTGTTTCGGGTCTTTCTCTAAAGCCTGGGGAAGCATCCTCATGCCCTGCCCAGGTGCAACCTGGAAGTATGGGAAAGAGAACTAAGACGACAGCCCACTGGAGCTTTGAAAATGCCTGCTAGGTCCGTTCTTTCTTCAACCTCTCCTAGGATCTAGCTTCCATCCCCCAGCTCATCAACTGCCTCTCCGACCCTCTTTCTTTCGATTTTTCCTCATCCTCTGGGAGCCTGGTGATCAGAGAGGAGTGTCACACCCAGGTGGGACCTGACCCTCAGCTCTCCTCCCAGAATACCACAGGACTTTGCCCCTCCTTTCTAACCTTGTGGGCCTCGTCACCCCCCAAGAGGACTGTTGAAACAGTGTCCTCACTGCCTCCTGCCCTGAATCTCTCCACTTCAATCTATTTTGCACAAGTCTTCTTAATATGAAATTCTATTTTTATGTTTCTAATCTGCTTAAAGCACTTTTTGACCTACAGGATGAAGCCTTATTCCGCAGCCTGGCACACAATATTCTGGCCAAGTTCTTTAGTCTCTTCCAACGCTTTGCTGTTTCTGTGTCCTCCAGGGCTCCAAGTTCCTGAAGTTCCCAAATATACTAGCCTGTCTCATGCTCCATGCCTTTCCACACTCTGTTCCCTTTGCTGGGAAAGTGCATCTACCCAGCGGGCTCGGAAAACTATTTACCTCCAAGTTTCATCTCAAGTGTCCCTGCCTCTTGGAAGCCCCTGACCAGGTCCTTCTTTGTTTATTTTTAGCATGACATTTATTGCCCTGAGCTGAAACTACTACTTTATTTATCTAGACTGGAGCTCCTTGAGGGCAGGCCTGGGTCTTATTCACACGCATCCCTCAAGCTTAGCACAGCCCCTGGGAAATGTTTGCGGAATGAATTAAAATGGCAGTCTTTCTGATCCAGCACAAAGATTTACATTTCTTTTATTCAGACCCATATGCCTTGTTCTCATTCGTTTGCTAAGAGGTCTGGGGGCTGGCGGGACCCCGTAAGGAGCAGGAGAAACTCAGTCACATTGGTCTGATTTGGACAGCACCACTGGTTGTCATTTTCCTCCTCTTGTACTCCCCCGATCTCGGCGTCTGCTCCAGTTTAGACTGCCTTGGCCACAACCATAGGTGCCTACTTCTCCTCGATTCCTAAGCTTCCCAAACAAACTTCTCATTACTGCTTGCCTGATGCAAATGTCAAATGATCCTATGTGGACGCTATTAAAATAATGAATGCAGAAGTGGATAGATGGACAAGGCTGGAATCGATCTTGGACCCCTGATGAGATCATTAAGAACTGGGGAAAGGGAACGGGGCAGCACTCCCACAGGTTGAAATTTCACCAGCGCCTCTTTCCCCTCCATCCATTCCTTTCCCCCTTCCAGTCCCCCTGTTAATTTATGGACTAGATGCTTCCCCCTCCCCCATCTATTACCCTCAATGCAGTGCTAACTCACCATGGAAAATCTATTTGTGTCAAATGGAATTTTTATCTTTGCCTAGGAATTAATGCATTTTGTAAAAGACGTTTTAATCATGCTTTCCTTATGGCAAGAATTATTGCATGGAAAAATACCTGCTGCAAAGACTCAGGCAGGTGTCATGTAAAAGAGGTACCTTGGCTACTTGATGGGGGCACTTGGTAAGGGGACTAGACTTGGTCATACCTGAGGACTGTATGTGGTCGGGGAAGGGGAAGCTGCATCGAGGAGATTTTGGCTGGGTGATAGAGAGGGCCATGGAGAACTTCCTAAAGTCCTAAGATATATTGCCTCTGTTATTATTGTCAATACATTCTTCTTGAAATAAGGTTCTCACACCCTTGTAAAATAAAGATTTTAATTCTGATTATTTGATTAAATTCATAAGAGGTTGAGGGGGGAGCATGATTTAGGGATAAGAGCCACATCTACGTATCTCCAAATCCCAGCTGCACCACCCCCTGGATGTGTGGTGATGGACCCCTGAACTGCAGTAAAATGGAAATTACTTTAGTTACTACTTCCCTGTCATATTATGAGGATCGAGTCAACAAATATGCACGAAATTGCACAGCTCATGTCTGGCACATAGTAGGCCCTTCAATAAGTGCTAGTTTTCCTACTTCCTTCCTTCTTCACTTGGAGCCAGAAGACATTTGGTCATGTTTTAATACTGCCACTTTAGAGCAGCCAGGCACATAGTAGGTGCTCTCTAAATATACACAGAGCGAAAGAATAATTTACAAATTTATTGGGTCATTGACAAACTTGGGTATCTCTTTGGCTTACAGAGACAAAAATTCCACTGAATAGACCTTCCCAAGTGGACTGTGATTTGCTATTCTTTCAACAACTTATGTGAATTTTTTTTT
>NW_007732813.1:79036-80362 GCF_000696425.1 Galeopterus variegatus
GTGGCGAACACTAGTGAAAAGAGATGGCTTTTGGTCCAATGTGAGGTCTCTGAGCACTGCAGAAAAAATGCTTGCCTCTTCTCTCCTTTGATCTGGGTTGGAAGAGGGATGGTTTGGATAGCAAAGACCAACTTCACAGTGGATGTGGGAGGAGGAATGGGGCTGAGCTTTGATAACAAGGCAAGAGAGAGTGTGGCAGAGGCATTTGTGAGTGGAGTACCCCACAACCAGCTCTGCGAAGTTTGGAAGAGAAGTGGTGCTCCTCTCCCACCTGCTCCTGGTTTGACGGTTGAAGGGGAGGAAGCATGTGCTGCTTGGTCTCTGACCCTCCCATTGGAGCTGGCTGCTAAAGCTAAAATGCGGTGTGGTAGGGGAGCCCTCTCACGGGTGGGTGTAACTTCCAGCATCACAAAAGCTCTGTCAGAGGCTTTCATGGCCCACGGGCTCAAGGGTGAAGCATCGGCTGCTATGACTTAATCTCTCTGCTGGGGATTGCTATGGAAAATGGCTCCGGCCTGGCTATTAGGGGAGTGGGAGGAAAAAGGCCTCAGGAGGAGTGGATGGAGTGCCTTCATGTATTCACCTATTTAATCACTCAATTTATTAATTCANTTCTTGATTGTTACAAAATACTTGGAACAAACCACCCCAAAACTTGGTGTCTTAAAACTATGGGCATGTGTTTAGCTCACAAGTCTGCAAGTCAGCCCTTCAGCCTGAGCTCAGTGTGGTGGTTCTTCTGGTCCTGTTCAGGTCACCCACGTGTCATGTGTCTGGTGTCTGGTGTGGGTTGGCTGATCTGGACAGCTTCAGCAGGGATGATGGGGTGGCTTATCTCTGTTCTCACATCTCATTCTCCAGCCTGGGTCTGTGCTCAGGGTGAAGGTGGGCGAGCAAGAGGTGAGTGAAAATACATAGAACTTTGGGAGGCCCAGGCTCGGTACAAACACACCATCACTGCTCTTCATTCCACGGGCTAAAGCAAGTCCCGAGGCCAGCCTAGGTGCTAGTGATGGGGAAATAGACTCTGCCCCTTCAGTGGGAAAACTCTCTAAGGAAGTGACATTTCAGCTGAGCTGTGCAGGGTAAGTAAGAGTTGGCCAAATGAAAAGAGGGAGAACATTCTGGGCTGAGAGCAACTGCTCTCTGAGCTCTGAGGTGGGAGTGAATTGGATAGAATCAAGAAACTAAAAGCAGGGCAGCGTAGGCGTAACGTGGAGAGAAAGGCTTTGCATTCAGATGAGGTTAAGGGGATGGCAGAAGCTGGCCCAAGCTTGCTCCAGAGCAAGCCCTGCTGGAGCAGAGGCTTTATTTGAAATCATAATC
>NW_007732813.1:80733-98045 GCF_000696425.1 Galeopterus variegatus
TGCAGGCTGGGAGGGGAGACATACTTTCTCTTGGACACCAAGGGACCCACCGAGGAGGCTGTGTCTGGGGCGATGGCAGGGGGTGTTGTAGGCTAGAGAATGTTCTGGGGGGATCTGGAGAAATGGGAGTGGGCAAAACCTTCCTCACTCTTGGTCTCTCCTTTCTGGTTTCAGCTTCAGAGAGCTGAAGGCTCCAGAGAGCAGACAGAAGAGGGATTCCTAGCCCAGTCCATGACAGTATGGGAGTGAGAAGGAGGTGACTGGAGGACCAGAGTGGGAAGGAGCATGGGGGAGCCATGGAAGCAACCCCAAGGAGGGTCCTTTCTGCATGGCATCAGGTACAGGGAAGGGGCTTGAGGAGTTGAGGGGAGTTGGGCTCAAATCCTGCTGTGTGACCTTGGGCCTGTCAGTTCACCTTTCTGAACATAAGTTTGCTCATCTAGAAAATGGGTACTCAAAACAGTATCTGCCTTTTTCCAGGGTTGTGGGGAGAAGTCAATGTGGTAGTGCATGTGGAATGCTTAGCACAGAGTAAGGCCTGTGGGTGCTGCCTAGAAATGCCAGCAGGGCAGGCGCATTGTGCAAGGGACACCTTTTACACAGATGAATTACAAGGTGAATGCTGCCTTCTGAATTGCATAATAAAGACACTAAGGACAGGAGACAAGGACAATTGTTGGCGCTTAGGACAAGGTGACTTGGGGGTACACAGCTGGCTGGGGGTGGGGACTGGAAGGAGGCTGGGCATTTGGAGGGAAGCTGTCCTGTCCCCACACTGCCCTCCCACTCTTGTAGGAGCTGTGTCTCTGTCAGGGACTCAGATTGTCAGGCAGTCTGGTGAGGGGGCCTGCGGGCAAGGGACGCTTCCCCTGACAGGGGAGTCCTTCATTGTCAGCGACTTTACCTCGGTGGGTTAATAAAGCCATCCATCACCCTTCCCCATGCCAAGTATATAAATGCTTGCTTGATACCACCCTGGGGAGTTGGGGTCTGCATCAGGGATGCTCACTGGGACCAGGGTACTGGGATGTGAGCAACCTGCCAGGTGGTTTGGAGTTTTACTACAGTCAGATGAGAACCCAGCCCAAGGTGTCCCTCTGCCTGGCTGGCTTGGGCCTCTACAAGATCACTCAGTTTTTGAGGCCATGGTCTGACAAATGGCATAGATGCACATTTGGAGTAGACATACTGAAATTCCTGTCTGCCATTTTACTGCTTGCAGAGGATAGATGATGGAGTGAGAACAGGTGTCTGCTACCCAGAGCTGCCCATGCTACTCTGGGCCCATGCCTGTGACATGAGGGTCACGGGTGTGTGGGCTTCATGGGAGCACCATTAAGTACACACACCTAGCTGTTCAGAGAAAGGTGTTTGAGATGCACTAGTGGTTGCTTTGATGCCTGTGGGAGTTTAACTTGAGTTGGTGAGCACCAGTCAAACCACAGGCTCTTGTTTACTGAGCGTGTCCTATGTGCACCTTACCTGCACTGTGCCAGGAAATAGGTGCATTATTCTCACTGTGCAGATGCAAGACTGAGGTCCAGAGACATGAATGGTGTAAGATCACACAGCCAGAAAGCACGGAACTGGAATTTGAACCCAGGTCCATCAGTCTTTGCAGTCTTACTCCTAACTGTGACCCTTTGCTGGCCACATGGGCTAAGTGCTTTCACAGTTCTCCTAAAATCCTCCTGACAACCCTGTGAATCAATGTTATTCTCCCCTTTTCATCAATGAAGAGAAGGAAGTTCAGAGAAGTGCAATGCTCAGTGCAAGTCCACACAGCCCGGGAGCTCAGAGCTGGAATTCAACCCAGGTCTCTTGTCTAACCAAACCTGGGTTATTTTTTACCCCACAGAATAGTATGTTTACAAACCTTTTCAGCCACAAACTCTCCTATTTTTTTTTTTTTTAGAAAAAGAAATCTGATGTGGAATCCTGATGTAAAGAGCAGATGGAAGAGGGCACCACTCTGGTTAGGTGGGGCCTGCTGCATGACAAATCATCCCAAAACGTAGCAGCTTAAACACAGTATTCATTTACGATCTGTCACAGATTTTGTGAGTCAGGAATTTGGACGGGGCACCGTGGGGATGGGTTGCCTCTGCTCCATGATGTCTGTTGGAAGACCTCAAGGCTTGGGCTGGAATCTGAAGGGTCATTCACTCACAGGTCTGGCAGAGGGTGCTGGCTGTTGGTCGGGGGCCTCAGTTCCTCCCCATGCAGGCTCTGCATGAACTAGTTTGGGCTTACTCACAGCATGATGGTCGGGTTCCAATGGTGCAGGCAGAAGCCACGTTGCCTTTTATGACCCAGCCCGGAAGTCCTGCAGCATCATGTTCAAGGGAAGGGGAAATAGACTGGAGGAGCTTGTGGGACCGGAAATGTTGCTGGGGCTAGGAATGAGCATACTTGGGGGCCCCAGGATTGCTGAGGACCTTCTCCTTTGGTTAGTCCTCACATTTCCGGCCCTCCTGACTTACCTCTCTGAAACCTCCAGGACCTTTCTATTGTCCCTTGCTTTGTGGTTGGGGTGGAAGCTTCTACTCTGCCTGTCCCCCTTCTCCTCCTGATAGCGTCCCCTCTTGGCTGGCTCAAGAATAGCCTCTATCCCTAGCTCCTTCAGGGGCCTCCCAGGCCCAATCCATCCACCTCCCTCTCACTTGCTTTTTGACCAGCAGCTGTGTTAGTTAAGATAATTCTGTCAGCGAATGCCTCTTGTACCCAGAACGTGCCTGGTAAATTTGTTAAAGAATACCCCAGGCTAACACATCATTACACTCCCAAACTCATCTATCTTTTACTTCGGATTAATTCTTTCTTTCCCTCTCTCTTCACGTCCTCCATAAATCCTGGTGCACTTAATTAATTTCAGTTCCACTGTAAGGTCCATAATACAGAATTGTTCAAGCAAACACAAAATTAATTATTCTATTTACAGCCTTCTCATTGAGAGGAGCATTTCATCTTTCATAATTATATTTTGGAACGTCCAATTATGAATTCAGGAGCCTGCTGTTTTGCATACGGGGACAGTCCCCAAGTGTCCTCTAGGTAGGGGGGGTCAGGCTGGTGGCCTCTTGTGCCTTTTGTCTCTGACCCAGGCACTGCTGGCTCAGGCCCCGAAGGACCTGTTAAGGAGACATTGAGGTAAGGGCAGGATGGTCTAGAAGGGAGTGGAGCCCGAGATGGGGTGAAGAGAAGGAGGAGGAGGGAGGGAAGGAGGAGGAAGGACAGGGGATGTGCCAGTTTAATTGGGATCTCATCATATGATCAAGAGCTTTCAAATGGGAGGAAACAGACCTCTTCATCTTGCCAGGTTGGCAGGGAAGATTCCTGGCTTTTCTGCAAGTCTATGATCCAGGTACCTGGTACCCATTTTATGCCTGGACTTCGTCCTGGTCACAGGTGGAGACCAGACCTCACCCTGGAGGCCTGGCTTCCCCTCCTTCCCTCTGACTCTTGGCTGCAAAGGACCACTTTGGAGGCATGAATCTCATCAAACTGTTGGGTGCTCAGCCTTTCAGTAGAGTGAGAGAGCCCTTCTCTGTGCTCCCCAAGGGTTGCTCTCTGCCCCTCAGATGTTATGGACCAGCGACTCCTCTTAGATGGGAGCAGGAAGGATGCTCACTCTCCATTCAGGGCCGTGCTCTGGGTACCCTGGGGCTAGCCCCAGAGGGCAGCCACTTGGCTGTACCTGGTGCTTGACTCACTGGAGTTCTTGGATACTGTAAGAACACCCATTTAAAGGTTTTTAAAAAATATGAGTTTCCATGTGGCCCATGTTTAGATGAAATTAAGCCTATCTGTTTAAAAACAAGTCAAATAATTCCTTAAAAAATTTATTAAAAAGTAAGGTTCATCTTTTGGAGTGGGCATGTTCTGCTGGTCCTTGATGGGGAATGGCTCCCTTTCTCCCCTGCCATCCCCCACACCTCCTTCAGAGAGAATGGAGCTTCCCTTGATCATAAACAGAAGTGTTTTTGTTTTCTTTAAAACACAATCTATTGAGTTCCTGCTAAGTGCTAGGCATCATGCTAGGCACCGTGTGCTGGAGACTTTAACTCTCACAGCCACCCTATGACATTCAGAGGTGAATTCTTGACCCATAGGAGCCTCATCTCAGGCAGGTGTGTGCAGGTTCCAGGTCTGAGTGGGCTCTGAAATCTCAAGGCAATAATTTATGCCACGAAGACTGTGAGGTATAGTGGTAAGAACAGACTCTGGATTCAGATTGCCTGTGCTTGAATTTCAGCTCTAGTACTTGCTAACTGACTGACTTTAGGCAAATAACTTAAAATTTCTGTGCCTCAGTTAGCTCATGTGTGAAGTTGGGATAATACTACCCACCTCATTGGTCTGTTGTGATGTTTCTATGGGATTATGCATGTAAAGCCCTGGCTCGTATTGGGTGGATACTCGCTAGAGGCCATGTCTTGTTTTCTCCATCTGTAGAATAAGTATGTTTTGAGTAGACAAGTGACAGTGATGCATTTTGGAAATAAATGCTCTGCCATGGTTCACAAAGGCCAGTGTCTGGGGTGTTCTAGGACTTGAGAGTGGAGCAGGAATGAACACAGAGGGACGTGAAAGGCCCTGAGTGTCTTCTGTTCACTTATATTTCTATCTACCATGTTGCTCCTGACTAACTCCCTACAACAGTTTCTCACTTCACTTACAATAAAAATATAACCTTTATGGTGGCCTATAAGGCCCACCTGATCCCGTCTCTGCCTGCTCTTCAAGCTTGCCCACTTCCCACTTTCCTCTGCACTCTCTCTGCTCCAGCCACACCGAACTTCTCCCTGTTCCTTGAATTGCCGACATCTTTCCCACCTCAGGGCCTTTGCACTAGCCATTCCCCCTGCCGTGTACACTCTTCCTTCAGCTCTTAGCATGACTGGCTTGGTTTAAATGTCATCTCTTCTGAGTACCTTCCCTGACCATCCTACCTGCAAAGCAGCCCTTAGCCCAGGACATCACCTCACCATATTATTGCCTCATACCCCTTATCACGATCTTGAATACCTTGTTTGTTTTCTTGTTTATTGTCTGTCTCCAAATCACTAGAATATAAGACCCATTAGAGCAGGAGTCATGACCATGTTACTCAGTTTCCTAGTCCCTGATTCATGGTAGGTGCACAATAAATATTTAGTGAGTACTTTCCCTCCATCTCCAACGTGACTATCGCAAGCCTAGAAAAATGAAGACTTTGGAACGTTCTGGTTTGATTAGCTGAAAGTGAGCCAGGCTTAATTTTTCCTTTAAATCAATGTTCTGATCTTGAAGAGCCTTCCTTCATCCTAACAGACCCTGAAGATGGGGGAGAGCCACTGATTTATCTCATAAGTGATTTTTTCCAGACCTGCCTACACTGAATAATTACTTGCTTTTGTGGGCCGAGATTGTCTTTCTGCTGTTCCACCTGGTAGTTTGTTTTGTTGGTTAATTAGCTATTAATTGCAAGGGCTCCTGGGGACTGGAGGTGAAGGGGAGGCCCCAGGGGTGGGCCAGCGGGTTTGGGGCAAGTGAGGGCCCCAGATTGGAAGGAGGATGACCTCACTGGGCACTGGGCTAATTTATTTCAAATGATGTCATGTCCAGAGAGTCAGTGAGTTCCTGGGATGATGAGTGGTTTTGTTAATTAAGTCCCGCAAACATTACAGCTTAATTTCCAACAGAGGGGTTGCAGCTGGTGGGCGAGAGCTGCTGGCGGCTGTGCCAGGGGCTGTCCTTGAAGGAACAAGCCATGGACGGGGGGAGGCCAACAGGGAAGAGAGGGCGTTCAAAGGCAGGAACGTCACCTTGAGTGCATTCTTTGTTCCCTCCTCCCTTTGTCCCTTTGCTATCTCTTGAGGCCAGGCTCTGCCCACTGGAATAGGCCAGTTTTGCAAAAAAATGATGTCCATAAGTTTTTTGAAGGGTGTTTCCAGGAGATCACCACTGTTCCCCCAGAGGTCCAGGCCAGAAACTTCCATTATTATTTTCCATTTTCCTCTGCTTCACCTGCCCTGGACCTCACTTCCATCACCTCTTCCTCTTTGAGGCCCGGACAGTTTGTCTCCGAAGCGTTCCATTTCTTCACTCTGGCCACGTCTCTCCACCTCCTCAGCAGCCCGGCTCCAGCGTGCTGCCCCCTCTCTTCTGGAAGACCTCGGTAACCATCTTGCGGGTCTCCTTGCTGCCTCTTTTGGCCCTATAAGTCTTTCTCCACAAAACACCCTGCATGATCTTTCTAGAACATACATCTGACCATGTCATTCCCCTGATTAAAATGCTCCAAGGGCTTTCAATTTCCTTTAGATAAGGGCAAAAATCCTTCCCAAGGTCTGTATGATCCTGTTGACTCCTGTGGTCCCATCTCTTACTGCTTTCAGTTGCACAGTTTGGGACCAATTTTTTTCTTCTTCATTTTCTTTTTTTGGAACGAATTACATTTTTCTAAAAAAAATTTCAGGTCTTTGAACAAGATGTCCCTTCTACTAGGTATACTTTCTATGATCCTCATCATCTATCCTCCAACATCTTTGCTTGACTGACTCCCCACCACGTAGGTCTCAGAAGTCCCCACCCCTGTCCCCACAACCTGCATCAGGCCCCGCTGGTGGCTGGCTGCATGGGGACTTACCCACATCTGAGTGCTAACACTGTGTGTAGTAATGTGCCTATTGTCACACTCCCCTCCTTTCAGGGACAGAGACCATGAGTGTATGACTCATTCTACATTTTCAACACCCAGCACAATGTCTGTCATGTAGTTGATGCTAGATACACATTTTTGAATTTCATTAAATATGAGGGTACTTTAAAAAGTTTGTGGAAAAATTGAATTAAAAGATAATACGGTCATAATGGTGTCTGTATGATCTTTAGAAGCTGCTGCATTGGACTTCAGCCAAACATAAAAGAGGACGACAGCAGCCAGGCCAACTTGTGAACCTGTGAGAGGTGGAAGGAAAAAAGGAGAAGGTGCTTTGAGCCAGCTTTCAAAGCAGTATCCAAGCAGAGACCTCCCCTCTTTTACAAAGATGAAACACAGACCAACTACTCAGGATGCCCCTGAAGAGGTTCGTAATTGTGACTTCTGGAGAGAGTTGGAAGAGAGAGAGAGAGAGAGAGCGAGCGCCACAAGAGAAAAAAATAGGGATCCTCCAACCTGAGAACATGTAGCTTCCGTTTCAGTGTCAAAGAAGCCTTGGTTAGACCAGACTCTTGATGCCAACCTCGAGGCTGATGACCCTCTAACAGATGAGGAAGATGAAGATTTTAAAGAGGAGAGTGATGATGATGATACTGTGGCTCTTCTTGCAGAACTGGAAATAACTTAAAAAGAACTGAAGAGGTGGCCAGGAAAAAACATGAACAAAAAGCTGAAGAAGAGAGGATTCGTATGGAAAACCTTCCAAGTGGAAACCCTCTCCTTAATCTCACTGGCCCATCCCAGCTTCAGGCCAACTTCAAAGCTACAAGAAGGTGGGATGATGATGTTGTCTTCAAGAACTGTGCAATGGGTGTAGGTGATCAGAAGAAAGACCAAAGATTTGTAAATGATATGCTGTGATCTGCATTTCACAAAAAGTTCATGGAGAACTATATAAAGCAGTACAGTTTGATGAGCTTAACTAAAGACCATTATATATATATGATACGAATCCTTCCATGAACGTTTTGAAGATCCCTTGTCGGTGCTACGGTGGACAGGGTACAGTGGGGTGCAAAGGTGACAGTGGTTGTTGCCATGGGGCAAGAGTGAGGGGGCTGTGAGGAAGGACTTCAGAGAGGAGGAGACCTGGAGCTGAGTCTGGAAATAAATGGCTGCAGGGATGACCAGGTGCACATGATGAAGGAACTTCTAGAATACCAACTCCCCCACAGAGAGAGGAGAGTTGGGGGCACAGGCAACAAAGTCAGCACTGATGGTCAGGGACAGGCTAAGGTGGGGTAGCAGGAGCGGGAAAAATCATCTGAGAGTTATCTTAGACCTAGAGCCAGGGATGGCGGGCCTTGGGGAACTGCTGCAGGCCCTTATAACTTGATTTCAGGATGCCTGATGCCCTCACCTGGGCCATCCCTTGAAGGATGTTCTAGAGTTGTCTACATTGAAGGGAGCCTGGATTCACATCTTTTTTTTTTTCCTTTTTGTCTTTTTTTTCGTGGCCGGCAACGGATCGCAACCCTCAGTGTCGCTCCCGTACCGGACCGGGACCGGCAACGGGTTTCGCAACCCTCAGTGCTGCACCCGCACCTCGCTCAGCCAGTGAGCGGGAACTGGTCTGTATGTGGGATCCGAACCCTTGGCGGGAGCGCCGCCGCACTCCCAAGTGGCGCACTGTAGCAGTGCGCCACTGGGCCAGCCCTGGATTCACATCTTTGAGCCAGTTTCTAAGAGTGCTGGCTTCCCTCAAGACAGCTTGTCTTTCCCACTGATGAGGACAGAGATACAGGACCTGGCTCCACGCCTCTTACATTTCTGTGGCTCTGCTGTTACAGTTTATAAGGTGATTTTATACCGAAGACTGATCAGATCCTTATAGCCAGGTAGACCTTGGAGAATCTGGCACTTTTTATTCTTTTGGCCTTGGCTGGTCCCTCTTCCTAGGATGCTGTTCTGGCTATCTATATCGCTATGTCCTGTTCCAAAACCTACTGGTATAAAACAACAATGATTTTATTCTGTGCACAGAAGTTGTGGGCCAGGAATTAGGAAAGGGCATAGCAGGGACTGCTCTTCTCTGCTCTGCAATATCTGAGGCTCCAACTGGGATGGCTCAAGTGGCTGAGGCTGGGGCATCCACTTCTGAGATTGCTTCGTCACTCCAATGTCTGGTGGCTGGGATGTGAGGGCTGTCACCCAGAATACCTACAAACGGCCTCTAGCATTGCAGCCTTAGGGTATTTGTATTGCTTACTTGGGCACCTCTTACCTTGTGATTTTCATTAATTTCTTCTTTGCCACTAACTTATTGCATGGCCTTCTTCTAGGGCCTTAGTTCCTCATCTATAAAATGGGGATAATGACAGTGGTTATCTCATAAGGTCTTGGTGAGCATTAAGTGAGAAAATGTATGCAAAGTGCACAGGATAAAATCTCAGTGCATGTGAACATTACAACTGCTTCCTTATATGTAACATGTGGGAGTAGACAACTCCAGATTTCTTTAATTTCTAGGATCTCCTTTTTACAGAGGCAATGGCAGCCCAGACGCATCAAGAGATTTTTACCAGACTACCCAATTTATAAGTCTTGAAACTAGAACTGGAACCTGAATATCTTCCATGGTGTTTGGTATTCTCTCCATTGTACCACACTGCCCTGTTGGTGCCTGGTTGCTGTGAATCAGCTTAATAAGACTGTTGGGCTGTATATTAGTCAGTCCAGGCTGTCACAACAAAATACCATAGATTGGGTGGCTTAAATGATAGAAATTTATTTTCTCATAGTTCTGGAGGCTGGAAGTCTGAGATCAGGGTGGTTGGGTTCTGGTGAGGGCTCTCTTCCTGGCTTGCAGACAGCCGCCTTCTCTCTGTGTGCTCACATGGCCTTTACCTGGCGTGTGTGCTCAGAGAGAGACACAACCAGCTCTCTGGTGTCTCTTCTTATAAGGACAATAATCCTATCAGATTAGGGTCCCACCCTCATAACCTCATTTAACCTTAATTACCTTCTAAAGGCCCAGTCTCCAAATATGAGTATAGTTACATTGGTGGTTAAGGCTTCAACATATGACTTTTTTTGGGGGAAAGGGAGGACAATTTAGTCCATAGCAGGTTGGTTGCTGGGACAGCTGGAGTGGAACACTGTCCCTATGATTTCTGTGCTTGTCTTACCAGTGTATTGCCTAATCAATCATTTATTTATTACCATGGTGACCATCTATCTTCTGGAGCTGGCAACATCAACAGCAAAATATCCCTAAAATAGTGTAATACAGCAAATCTGGCAGCCCTGAAAAGTGATTACATCCTTGGGTCTGAAGTTTGTTTGCATTCAGCCTTGGTTCTATGGTGATCTTTGTGTCCTTCAAAAAGGATACAAAGTGATGGCTCACAACCTCCTTGTGCCTCTATTTCCACATCTGTAAAATGGGTATAATATTAGCACTTGCTTTGTTTGCAGGGTTTCTGTAGGATTAAAGGAGACAATATGGTAAAACTCTTAGTTTGTCCTCATTTTTACCCCCATCCCCACCTCCTCCCTCCCCACCACCATCATTTTCACCGTTACCTCTTTGTCATCATTGTCATCATCGTCATCCTCATTCCTCTCAACTATGTTAGCAAAAACAAAGGAAACTAGTATTTATTGAGAACATATTGTATGTTAGGCACTTTCATATATGTTATCTCATTTCACTCTTTCCACATAGACATTTGTATTCTCTCTCTCTCCATATATATATATAAAGTAACGGAAGCTAAGAAAGCAGGACTGCCCAAAGCCATAAATACATAGTTAGTGGCCGAGACATGCTCTAAATCCCAGTCTGTCTTACCCCAAATCCTAGTTGATGGAGGAGGAAATGAGGAGGAAATGAGGGTATAGAGAGAAGAGGTGTCCATTAACAAATTTTATTTTTGTCTCCATTTGTTGTGATATGGTTTATTGTTATTTTTTCTGAAGGCAATTTTGGTTTTCTCTTTAGTTTTAATTATTTTTTGCCCAAGTTTTATAAGTATTTTAAGGGTCAGAAATTCTATAACGTTTGTTACAACCCCCTCTAACAGTTTCTCCCCCATTTCTCCTTCCCTAGAGGCAACCACGTTTCCCTCTTTTAGCAGATTCTGGCATTTACCTCTGTGTTTCAGCAAAACATGTTTGCGTCGTACTTGTTTTTTCAGGTTTAGGCGTTATGTCTTGATTTTAACTTTCTTTCCTCTAGCTGTTCCTATCACACTCATACATTCTTTTCACCTCCCTCCACCCTCCCAGCATTGTTATATCATAATTTTCTTAAGCTCAGTTCTTAACATTTACACATTATGGCTACTGAGTCAAATAATAAATTATTATTACTTTTCTTTTCTAGTGCAACTTGTAATTTTCCTTAAGTTGATATTTATCTTTTTGATTTTTTTTTAATCTTTTTGATTTTTGAAGCTTTGTTTGCTATGGTTTGCCACTCTTTGGTAACCAGCTTCCAAAATTGCCCCCAATAATTCTTGTCTCTTGGTATTCACGCCCTGTAGAGCCCCCTCCTGCATTAATAGAGATCTGTGTTACCAATGGGATATTACGAAAATGATGGCTGTAGAAGACATTGTGGCTTCTGACTTGCTCTTTTCAGGATCACTATTTCTTGGGGAAGCTCACTGCCATGTCATGAGGACACGCAAGCAGACTTTTGGAGAGGTTCATATGGTGGGAGACTTAGTCCTCCCACCAACAGCCAATATCAACTTGCCAGTCCTGGGAGTGAAGGAAGTGGGTCCACCAGCCCCAGTCAGGCCTTCAGATGATTGCAACTCAGGGTGACATTTTGAGTATAACTTGATGAAGGACCCTGGGTCAGAACCACCCAGCTAATCCACTCCTGGATTCCTGATCCACAGAAACTGTATGAAATATAAATGTTTATATTGCTGCTTTAACTGCTAGGTTTTGGGTTAATTTGTTACGCAGCAATAGAAAAGTAATATACACTGTGTCATTGTCTTCTAGTTGTTGATAAGTCTGAAGCATTTCCGATTTCTGATTTTTTATTTGATTTCTTTTGTTATTTTTCTCTCTAGAAGTTTGTAGAATCTTCTCTTTGTACCCAGGGTCTTGGTGTGAGACTATTTCTATCTTCTCTATAAACCCTTTCAATGCAAACTTACATTTTTTAGTTCTGGGAAATCCTTTTGAGTAATTTTGATGACTTTCTCCCTCTATTGTCTGTCCCCTCTCTTTCCAGAACTCTCATCATTTGGATGCTGGACATCCTCAACCAATTCTCTAAATTTTTTTGTCTTTTCTCTCCTATTTTCCACTTCTTTATCTTTATTTTCTGCAGAATATATTTATACTTGAATTCTTTTCAGTTTTTATTTAAACTGCTGAACTTTAAATTTCTAAGACCTCCTTTTACGTGTTCTGAATATTCCTCTTTATGTTATTTTACGTTTGTTTCATGCTCTCTTTTCTTTTTTTTTTTTCCTTTTTGTCTTTTTTACTGACCGGTAACGGGATCGCAACCCTCGGTGTCGCGCCTGTACCGGGGACCGGCAACGGGATCGCAACCCTCGGTGTTGTGCCCGCACCACGCTCAGCCAGTGAGCGGGAACCGGTCTGTATGTGGGATCTGAACCCTCGGCGGGAGCGCCGCCATGCTCCCAAGCGGCGCACTCTCCAGTGCGCCACCGGGCCAGCTCCATGCTCTCTTTTCTTATCTCTCTGAATATATGTGTGTGTGTATATATATTTATGTAACAGCTTTATTGAGCTATAATTCACACAATATGCAATTCACCCATGTTAGTGTACAATTCAGTGATTTTTAGTATATTCACAGAGTTATGCAACTGTCACCACGGTCAATTTTAGAATGTTTTCCTTTTCTCCCCAAAAGAAACTCTGTACCCTTTAGCTGTCACTCCTCAACCCCCTATCCCTACCCCAGCCCTAGGCAACCACTAATCTATATCTATTACTGTCTTTATTTGCTTGCCTATTGTAGACATTTCGTATACATGGAATAGCATTTCTTGAGAGCATAGTTTCTGTTTTCTCCTAGTTGCTCCCTGCCCTGCAGTTATTTGTTTTGGTCTCTATCTTCCATGCCAGGGGCCTTTCTCAGATGTCTGTTGATCCTTGGTTGTCTATTCTCATTGAAGAAGGGGAAGGGGTACCAATCAGCTGATTGGCATGGGTGGGCCTTGTTGACTCTGAGCTTCTCCATAGGGTGACCGGTGGCTTATTTAGTAGAGCAACCCCTGAGGTCATCATTTTTAGGTCTCTCTTTTTGGGATGGCTAGACTCCTAGAGAAGATTCTTTGTCTGCTACCTGGAGGTAAGGTAAAGTGTTGGGTGTCAATGTTTTGAGAGCCAAGTGTGAGAAGAGCATGGGGAGGTTTCAACATTTAATGTGTATATATTCACGTGATTCCCTATTTTCTGTAAGAAACCTGCTTTCAACAGTGCCTTGTGTCCTTATTCTAGAGACCCTTTGTGTTACACCCCCTGGAGAAAACTTCTCCGCTTATCTACTGATACAGGGCAGGGGCAATTGCTTCTCTGTGAGTGAGCTAAGGATCTGACTCCTTCTTAAAAAGATTTTAAACCAATTTTGTTTATATTTATTCATCAAACATTTATATAACCACTACTATGTGCCAGGTAATTTTATAAACTACTGATAGATTTTCCTTCTTTGAGATTTCTTCTACCCCCCACTTACGGTAGTACTTCAGTTCCTAAGCCTTTTGGAAATTCCAGTGAATCCATTGGTTCTCAGCTTTCTACACTGCTGGATTAAGATCCTGTTTGCTCAGGTGCATTAGTTTGGGTCATTCAAGAAGTAGACACAAGTATGAGATTGAATGTGCAAGAGATTTTTGGGGGAAAACACCTGTGAGGGAAAAATGGGGCGGAAACTGGAGGAGGCTGGGAGAGCTGTAATACTGTAATGCATGTCTAACCACTTTGGAGGAGAGAGAGAAGGGAGGAAGGTTGGGGAGAAAAAAAGTATTAGAACGCTGTGTGGTTCCAAGAAAGTTTCAGCAGAGCTGATGGGGAGTTCTTGAGCTGAGATGACCTGTCAGAGGGGTCTTATGTCTCCCAAGAATGGGCCTGCCTTGGTATCTCTGCTATGCTCAGCTAGAGGCTGGGAGTGATGTGGGGATGGAGTCAGGGCATAGCACCTGTACATTTGATCAATCATCCTGAAGTTGGGGGTCTGAAAGCCATATTCTCATGGCTGCCACATAGCCACATCAGGTTTGCTAATTCTCTCCCTCCCCAACCCCCTGCCCAGTAAAACAATGGCAAAAGGATTTCCTTAAAAGGCATAAGCCACAAGGATGCAGGAATAGGAAAGGCAATAGCAACACGATTTTGGAATCTGTATATATATTTTTAATTTGTCATCTTTACTCAGAAATCCTTCAAGATATTTCTTTTTAGTCCTCCTCATTTTTTAATAGATGCATTCAAGACTACAAATTTCCCGCTAAGTACTGCTTTGGCTCTACTGCCATATTAACCATGGTTAATATGCAATCGTTTCATTTTGTGACTAGTGAACTAGTTAGTGAGAATGGTATGGAATAGCTTACATAAACCAAAGCTCCTACATCTTATCATGGTGTCATATAAGTGTAATCTTCGTGACAGGGGCTAGAGTACCTCTGCACATGATGGCTGGCCAGAACCAGTGCATCATTTCAGTTGAGTTCAACATATACTCACCGGGCCCTACTAAGTGCCTGCCTCATGTTAGAAACTGGGAATAGAGAACAAATCAAAGAGATGCACCCTGACTATGACAAACAGCACAGTAAGCACTATGGTGAAGGTAGCACAGGATACTGTGGCAGAAGAAATGATGGACACCTAACTCGCCCCTGGGATTCATGGAAGCCTTCTTAGAGGAGATGGTGGAGTCTTAATGGACAAGTAGAAGGGCAGGAGATGTGGGGAAAGGTATTCAAATAGAGGGAACAGCAAGTGATGAGATGTGGTGTGAAATGTCAGGGTGAATTCTGGAAGCTCTGAGTGGTTCAGTGTTATCGGAGCATAGAGTCAAGGAACAGAGTGGTGACATATGGCAGGCCTGACTGTGAGGACTGTGGATGTATTAAGGAGTTGGGGCTTGTTCTGAAGGTGATGGCTTACATGTCCATTTCTGGTAGTTTTGGCAGTTCCCTGCCATTATCCCTCTCTTTCAGTAACCCAGGTCCTTCTGGAGGTCTTGCAGGTGCCTGGAATGTAGGGCTTGGCCGACTGTGGACATCTTCCCATGATGGTGCTGTCCTAACATTTCACCTGTTAGGTGAAGCCTGGGCCATCTCGCCCTGCCTCCCCTCCCTAATTAGATAACCCAGAAATATCATCCTCTTGCTGGCATTATATATTTTGGAGGCCCCACACCTGAATCTGCTAAATTGCTCTCCACACTCTCTACTTTGCAGGAAGCAGGAGGCTGGGGACCCCCTGCAGACCCCAGACTCTTCTGTCTGTCTTTGAGGGGAGGATGCCTGCTCAGGTTTTCCTTGGAATCACCTGCTTACAAGAAGGGTGTTGGGAAGGGAGGTGTGAAGGGAGTCAGACAGACCTGGCACTAATCCTGGCTGAGACGCCTACTTGCTGGGTGACCTTGGGCAAACTCTTTCTTTAACAAGCAAGGGTTGGCTGATGCTCGCTCTGTGCACAGCCATATGCTGGGCTCTGGAGAAACAAGACATTGCAGGGGAGATGGAAAAGAGGTAAACTCTTTCTTTAACAAGCAAGGGTTGGCTGATGCTCGCTTTGTGCACAGCCATATGCTGGGCTCTGGAGAAACAAGACATTGCAGGGGAGATGGAAAAGAGGAAGGCTGAGGGGCCGTGTGAGCCCAGGAAGACTTAAACCCTCGTGATACTTGAGAACGTTAAAATGATCATGACTCTACAGTTCAGGAAATTGGGGCTTACTGATATCACATGAGTTGCCCAAAGTTCTGACCATGGACCAAGGCCTGGGGACTAAGATGAAAGCAGATGGCCAAGCAGTGTGGCCCTCCAGAGGGACCCAGCTTAGGACAGAAAAGAGCCCCATCCCTGGTTTCTAACAGCTGCCACCTCTACCCCCACACCGTACTCTGTTCCCCTATACTACAACCACTGCCCCCAAGGTCTGCCCACCACTGTTATAACAACTGCTGCAGCAGTAGCCCACAGATCCACTCCCTATGGCCATTGCCCACTTCCTTCTGTCTGTGGAAGGACCAGAAGTGTCAGTGAGCCTGCAGGGATGGAGATACCCCAGACCTTCGGATGGACCCACCTGGAGTGGGCAGGGAGGCTGTTGGTGGCCTGAGATAATTCAAGCCCCTTTTCTTTCTTCACCTGAAGGACAGTAGTGCCTATATCCCTGGGACCTGGGCAGGGTGATATCCATGGCTAAGGTCTTTGTGAGGACCACTGGGGAGTCCCTCCTTGGCACATAGGACCAGTGGGGCTGGGCGTGTGTGCTAGGCTGTCAGGAAGAGTTATCTCCAGACAGCCCCTCGGCCTGCCTGCTTTCTCCTCCACAGTCCCCTCCTAATTCATTTTCCGCCTTTAATGTACTGTTGTGGCGCTTCCTCTCCCATTAGGGCCTGTAATGTGCACCAATTCCCTTCAGCTTGACTGCCCTTAATAGGCAGCGTAAATAGAATTTAGTGTGGCGTGCACTAACATCTCTATCCATTGTCCAGAGATTAAATACTTGCCACCGACGGTTCATGCATCATCAGCCTCGAGCCCAGCTTCATAGCTCCCAACCAAAGGAGGATATTAAATTAATTTGCAGGTTGCTTTAGCAAAACCTAACACAAAATACCTCCGTGGGAGAAGAAGGTGGGGGCATGATGCATCTGCTCACTGTCAACCATGGGGTGGTGGTGGGGGTGGAAGTTGTTAGAAACCAGGGACAGTGCTCTTGTCCATGCTGGGCTGGGTCCCTCTGGAGGGCCACACTGCTTGGCCATCTGCTTCCATCTTAGTCCCCAGGCCTTGGTCCATGCTCTGCTCTTCTTTCAGCTTTGGAATCAGCTTTCTGGTCTGAGGAGTGGAGTGAGGAATGGAGAAAGGGGTGGAGGGGACTGTGGCCTGAGTCCAGAATTCAGGGGCTACTTCCTCCTTCTCAGGGGTGTGGCCAAAGAACAACAGGTGAAATGCCCCTGTGGTCCTGGTTAGGGAGACCCCTGAGCCTCCCTTTGGATGATCTGGGTTCCTTTGATATCCTTTCTCATTGGGGCCCCTCCTGGGTGGGTGTGGAAGTCTAGAATGTAGAAGACAGATGCTGAGATGGCAGGGGTGAGGGTCAGTGCAGGCCTTGCCTCTGAGGTCTAGTGGGGGCATTTCCTGGCCTTTTGGCACTGGACTGTGTTTGTGTTATTGGCCACGGTCATGTGGGTGAGACAGACCTGCAAATAGACAACAATGATCCAGGAACAGGGGCTTTGGGAGCCCATATAGCAGCTTATGCCGACTTAGGGGATCACAGTGGGCTCTGGGGAGCAGGCAACTTCTGAGCTGGGCCTTCGAGGATAAGCAGGAGTTATCTGGAGGGGAAAAGGGTATTCCAAGCAGAGGGTTTGGAGTTGTCCCCACTCATGATATTGTCAGGGAACGTGGGGAGTACAGAGTGG
>NW_007732813.1:98908-99769 GCF_000696425.1 Galeopterus variegatus
TATGAAGGGAGAGCCCCAATCCCGGCCTGAAAGTCTCTGGAACAAAGGAAAAAAGGTCTTGCCTCTTCTCTTAGTTCTGGCTGAGTTGGAACAACAAAATCGAGTCGTTGCACATGGCTGGGCACTGAGAAGAATGCTGAGTCCAGATCCCTGTCCTGTGGACTCTGTCTGCTTGGAAGGAAGGCTCGGGAGGAAAGGAGGCAGGTAGGAGGGCTCACTTGGGCATGGTCGGAATGGAAGCTATATGCAGCTAATGAATGGACCAAAGGGAAGAGTCACTCTCCCAACAGGGTTAGGACAGGAGTGGTGGATACGGGACAAGCATGACACCACCCTCCAAGTCAATGCCCTGGCAGACACCACTGATTAATCAAGCCACTTTTCCCAGTGAGGGGCAAAAACCCTAGGATCCTTTTCAGCACAGACTGTGCCCAGGATGACCTGAGCTTGGCCCATATGTCCATTTTCCCCAATAGAACCGATAGAACTGATAGAACCAGCGCATTCCTTGTTAACTCCAAACCAGGGTCTCAGTTCTTCCCAGGTTTGACCTGGCATGGTGCGTGTGAAGACCCTTTCTTTTTCTCAGATCTTAGCAGATGCTTCCAGTCTGCTATCCTGCCCTTTGCTACGCTGTGGGAATGTGCTGGGTCCCCATGGCAGAGACTTTGGAGTGAGGCACAGACAGGGAGGAGGACCTCGGCAGCGGCAGACTCCATCGTCGGCTGCCAATTCCCCCTGATGAACTCCTCCACCAGTGACCTCCACTAGCGGCGGTTTATTAATAGCTTTTAACACGATCATTTGGACTAATTGAAAATGGGAGCGATGCTAATATGCCCCTTACATTTCATTCTTTTT
>NW_007732813.1:100161-103276 GCF_000696425.1 Galeopterus variegatus
TTTTTATTTAAAAAAGATGCTAAAAGCATTTATCGAGTAGTTTCTGGGGAAAAGAAATAAAAAGGTCTGCCCCTTGGCCATTGCAATGGCGTAGTCTCCTGCCAGCACCCCATGCAGGGGGTTCTCGCTGTTCATTAGTGTGATTTAAGGTGTCCAGGTGACCCCGTTATAAAGCCATCAGTGGGAGCTGCTTGGAGACATCCTTCACTCCCTGGCAAGCTCCTCTTGGTCCTGAAGGTGGAGAACAGGTGGGACAGGAGGAGAGCTATTTGGCTGACACCTCTTCACTGTGGCCCACGTGTGTCTGGGTGTGATCGTAGTGTGGGCACTGCTGTAGGAATGAATGGACTCCCTGCCCCTGTTAGTCTGTCTTTCTGGTTGTGATTAAAAGGCCTGATCAGGTTAGTTTAGGATTAGTGCCCATCTCTCAGTCACAGAGGACAGGCGTGCTGGTTATTCTCCATTTTTCCTCCCCCTCTTGCCAGTTCCTTTCTCTCCTCTTCTCTGGACCCCAAAAGTCTGACTCCTGGTCTTTCCCTTGGGCTTTCCATTGTGTTTGGCCAACAGGAGGTATTGGCAGGAGATCAGAGGGTGGAAGAAGAGAGAGGCTGGGGTCTTTCCTCCCCACTCTCTTCCTGCTTTGGTGTTGTACTGGCTCTAGCAGTCGTTGTGCCTGTAGGACTCTGTATCCTGCTGGACAGTCCCTCTCCATGGTCCCAGCTCTCCCTTCAGCCCTAAGGGTGGTAACCACTTCTCACCGGAGCCAGTTTTGTGGTGCCTCACCAGCAGGCATTTGTGTTCTTAACACTTTCTGCACCTCTGCAAGTGATCCCTTCATTCCAGACTCTGTATTTGTGCCATGGAGTTTGATTCCAGTTATTTACCCAAGTCCCTGAAAGGCAATGTCATTATCCAAAGAAAGGAGAATAGCTGCTGGATTGCCCCCAAAGCTCCCACATTCTGTCCTTCACATTCTGGCCTCACTCTTGGCCAGAAGCTGAGCCACAGGTCTGGCTTCTCCCTTCCCTTGAGTGTGTGGTTTGGGTTGGCCTTTGGCTTGCTCTGCCTCTGGCCAATGGGTAATGGCTCTGCTAAATCAAGTCCCCACCCCACTCCTGGTTCTCCTAGCATGGGATCTCATGCCTGGGTCCCAGCTAGGGATGACCCTGGCTCCCCATCAGGACCCTCCAGAACCACTTCACAAAGGCTTCATCTTGATATAGGGCTCTTTCTCTGAACTGTCCTGAGAAGGCATGATCCAGTCTGTTTTCTATTGAGCATACCAGGATAAATACCAGTGGCCAGAAACTGTTTCCAAAATCACATCTTTCCTAAAAGGATTAAAGTTGCCCTTGACAAGGCTTTTTGCAAAGATCTGAAGGCCACTGGAGGTGCTGTCAGAGTGTTAGGCTTCTCAAGGGGGTCCCTTTGAGGCCAACACTGGGCTACGGGTGAGCTCAGTCTGTGTCTGAAAGTGTATGTGTCCTTGATGAGACACTGTGGGGAGAGGAGAACTCACCTGTGGAAAGCTCTCTGGACACATCCAGACCTTCTGGGGGAAGGAAGCCCCTAGGACCCACCATCCCAGATCTTTCCTCATCCTGGCTGGGGGTGGCAGCTGAGGACAACGTGAGGACCCCCCAGGAGCAAACAGATGCTGGGTCAAATCAATAAGCACCCATCCTGTGCTGTGCCAGATTCTGGAGGTAAACTGTTGACTTGGACTCGGATACTGGCTACTTCTAACTTGGCGATGACTTTGAGGTCTTCTTGGATCCTCAGTATCTTCACCTGTAATAAGACAAGTGTCCTCTAAGAATCTTGAGAATCTATGGTTCTCTGAGTGAGGAAATCTGGGTTTCTCAACCTTGGCACTATTGGCATTTTAGGCTGGATATTCTTTGTTGTGGGGGCTGTCCTGTGCATTGTAGGATGTTTAGAAGCACCACTGGCCTCTATCCACTAGATGCCACAAATTCTCCTCTCCTCAATTTGGATAATCAAAAATGTCTCTGGACCTTGCCAGTTATCTCCTAGGAGGCAAAATTGCCCTCGCTGCGAAGCACTGGTTTAAAATGAAGATCGAGGCTCGCTGTATGCCTGGCCAGGGATTTTCACAGGATTCTCTCAGTGTACAGACTTGGACTTGGTTGTAGGTCTTATCAGCCTCATTCTGAGTCATGGGCCTGGGCCTGTGCTATCCTGTCTTCATGAGGCAGTGGGATCCTACCCTCCAAGCCTTTCCACTCCCAGGATTGAGGTCTCATTTATTCAATGATCAGCTAAGGTCTGAATCTGACAGCTGGAAGCCCAGCTCTTCTATGTAAGAGAGGGACCCACAGGGGGTCAGGAATAATGTCTGTGTGTGGAGGGTCCCAAGGAAGTGTGGGGGGACGGAACAGAGCCACAGGTGAGCAGGAGTGACCATGCCCTCTAGTGAGTTACTTAAAGTCTTTGTTCTCAGTTTTCTCATCTTCACAGTGGGGGTGATCGTGGCAACCAATCTCACAGGATTCTTTGGTAAGTTGGTATCCTGACAGGAAATAATGGCACACTCAACAGGCTTTCTCTGAAAAGGACTTTCCTAAGGGACAACTTACATGGCGAGGCAGGATTAAGGAGACAGACAGGGATAGCGAGGCATGCCTGGGCTAGCAAGAGCAGGTACGATTACCCCACTGCCCTGCCAGGTTGAGGGGGCAAGGGATGGAAAGGTGTTTCCAGAGGCCTGTGAAAGTCGGGGTCTCGGACCCCCTCCCCCTGCCCAGAACAGATCTGCAGTCATAGAGGAACACACGGCTAGAATCACAACGAACCCTCTCATCTCTTGCAACTGTTTCCCGAGACCAGAACCCAATCCACAGCTGGTGGGCAAAGGAGTCAGCAGGCAGAGGTCGGCTTCCCTGGTGTGGAACACGTCAGAGAAGTTCAGAGGGTGGATCTAGACGGGTGTGGGTGTGTGTGTGTGGTGGGGTGGGAATGGGGCAAGTAGAGAGCAACCAGCACTGTTGTAAGAAAAATGAATGATTGGATTTATTTGTCAGGTACTTAAGGCAGTGCCCAGCACATAGTAAGTGCTTGATGAATGAAACCCTGTACTAGACTCTGGGGGTAT
>NW_007732813.1:103826-104962 GCF_000696425.1 Galeopterus variegatus
CAGTGCCCAGCACATAGTAAGTGCTTGATGAATGAAACCCTGTACTAGACTCTGGGGGTATAAGATGCATTAGATAAGCCTCTGCATCAGGGCAGGGCTTCCCTCCTGGGATGTCTCAGGCTCTTCCTTTTGGAGCTGTGGAGGACTAGCTTGGGCTGGCTGTGGTGTGGCCCCACCTAGGAGACTTTTGCCCAGGCTGGCCCTTCTCCCCCACACCTCACAGACACATCTGATAGAGGCTTCCCTACGCACCCACCTTGCCCAACACCACTCTCTGGCTTCAATCCTTGTATCTGCAGCCCTGCCTCGATTCCCTTGCCTTGTTTGGTTCCAGGTCCCATGCCCTTTGGCTATGGCCCCACCAGTGGACCAGAGGCTGGGAGGTCTGGAAAACTCTGCCTGGTGGGAAGGTGGGTCCAGTGTCTGTCCTGCCCCTGGAGTTCTCTCTGCACGGACTTTTTTGTGGTGCACGGAAGGGATTTCCTTTTGCTTTTGTGAGTCCCTTCCATGCAGCCCTGCAGATGCACAGGATGGTAAGCCCCAAAGGGCTCCCGTGGGTGCCTTCAGGGTGCCCCCTCCCAGGATGTAGGGCCTGAGGGTTTGCCATAGAAGGAGGGAGAGGCAGAAGGGACAGGGAGGTAGCACTTCATCTCTCATGGCTCTGAGTGTTGCACTGTCCTCCCAGCCCCAGGACCCACCTGCCCAAAGGGATCTGGGGGTCCTGTGAGCTGGGCCAAGGTCCTTTTCCTCTAGGCTCTTACAGAGGCTTTAGGGGGCAGGGAGTGGGCTTGGGCTGAGCTGGGGCTGGCACAAGTGGGGGAAGGTCACTGGTCTTGTCCCCCCATCCATGGCTGGTTGCCTGCATCCAGTGGGCTTAGGGGAGCCCTGGACCCTCTCCCAGCTCCAGCTTGTCCTGACACTCCACTCAGGTCTGCTAGAGAGACACAGTTAAATTTGGATTTCAGATAAACAATGAATCATTGTTTAGTGTACATTTGTCCTAAGTGTTGCGTGGGGCATATGATAAACAGTGATTCATTATTTATCTGAAATCCAAACTTAACAGGACATCTTGGTTTTTGTTTTTTTTTTTCATTAAATTTTTATTTTGTCAATATACAATGTATATGATTATT
>NW_007732813.1:105651-108189 GCF_000696425.1 Galeopterus variegatus
CCAAGAATGTCCTTTCCGTTTGCTTGTTGTAACAACTTCAAAAAGGTATAGTTGTTATAATATCTTCTTTCCCCCCGCCCCAGTCTTTGTTTTTGTTTTTGCTAAATCTGGCAACCCAGCCCTGGCACCACCTCTGGCATACACCTCCTCCCTCCACTGGCCCCCAGAAGTGGGGGTTTCAGTGCGTCCTCTCTCCTCCATGGTCCCTCACAAGTGACATCCAGGATCTGAGCTTAAAGAGCTCAAAAATGGGCCATTTCAGACCCATAGAGCCCCCAGGGCAGGTGGCCTAAGCCCTGCCTCCCACTGGCTTTTGTCAGGTTTGGGTGCGGGGGAGGTATATGGAGTGGGGCTGGCGATGGTGACCCAGCTGACCTTCCACACTGTGGCCGGCACTGGGGACCCGTGGTCCGACTGAGCATCTACAAACACTGTGCTCTGCATTTAACTTGCCTTATTTCATTTCGTTCTCCCACAGCCCTGAGAGGCTGGTGCCAATAGCATCATCTTGTAAATGAGGAAACCAAGGAAGGCACAGAGAGGTTAAGGGCTGGCCCAAGTCACACAGCTAATACACGGCAGAGCTGGGGCTTGAGTTCAGGTCACGCTCCACAGCCGAGCACCCTGCTGCTGTACCGGCTGCCTCGCCTCCCAGGTCCTGGCCTTCTCACTTCTGAGGTGTCATCGGCCTGGGATGCCACATGGAGGGGGCTGCACCCCAGGAATGAGGCTGGCTTGGGAACATTTTCCACACGACCCTCTACCCCCACCCCGCCGCCCCCGCCCCGTGCAGCTGTGTAATGAGCTCACATCTGTTACCACCACATGTTGCTCAGCGCTACGCAGATGTAAAGTCTCAATTTTTCTAATTAGCAGCAACACGAAGTCTATCTTAATTTTCTCCTCCCCTCCCTGTAATAAATGTGATATTAACAAGGTTACACGTCTGCGTTTGTGCTGGGTGTAATTGAATCAGGTCACAGATTTGATTAGTGGGTGTGGGGCGCCGGGGTCTGGTCAGGCTGAGGGGCTGGGGGGAGGAAAGTGTCGGGTCCCAGCCGTGGACCGGGGCTTGGGATGGAGAATGAAGAAGGAGAAAGAGGAAACTGAGAGGAGAGAAAAGGGAGGGAGAGAGACAGAGGGAAGGAGACAAGCAGAGAGAGGAAGAGAGACAGAGACAGAAAGACAGGAAGGCAAAGGTGGATAGAAGGTAGGGGCCGAGAAAGAGACAGAGAATAAGAGAGAGGAAGAGGGGAGAGAGAAAGAGAAGAGGGAGGGAGAGAGGGACAAAGACAGGGACAGAGACATAGTGAGGTGGGAGAAGAGGAGACAGAGAGAGGAAGAGGGAGAGAGAAACAGAGCAAGTGAGTGGGCAAGAGACAGAGAGAGAGGGGGACAGAGCGGCAGAGGCGCAGGAAGGACAGAGTAGGAGCAGCCCGCACCTCGTCCCCTGCTCAGATCTTTCTGCAGAGGAACTTGGGCAGCCCCCACCCCCTGAAGGCTCAGGTGGGGCTTAGATTGAGGTGGGACAGGCAGCCACAAGCCCTCCCAGCCTGCATTGTACTGCTGAGCCTGGGGGCTGCAGGTGCCAGTCCTGGGCCTGGCTCTGGGCGGCTGAGGGTCAGCCAGCTCCCCTCTCTGGGCCTCAGTTTCTTTATCTGTGAAAGGCAGTCTCGCTCCCTGCACTGAAAGGCCCAGATTCTCTGGAAAACCTCTGGATGCCCCTCACTAACCTTGGAGGGGCAAGCGGTAAAGCTTCCGCCACTTCTAAAAGCCTCATGGCTCGTGAGTCCCGCTGAGACCGTCTCTGGAGGCATCTCTTGCCGAGGGGCACACTGGACAGAGCCGGGAGGTGGGGTGTGTAAAGCAAGTCTGGAATGGGACCCCTTTGCCTCCAGTAGACCTCCACGCCCTGCAAACCGTGTGCTCCCAGTTTCAGTCGTGGTGTCCCGCGGGCATGCCATACTTTGACTGGCTCCCATCAGGTAAGCCCGAGGCTCTGGGTCTTCCAGTCTCTGCTGGCTGCTGCCTCGTCTCTGCTATCCTCTGGGTCCCCTGGGGTACCTCGTGCTCTTTTGCACCTCTGCACCTGTGCTCCTGTGGTCCCCTCTGCCTGGCATGCCCTTCCCCACTTTCTCTGCCTTTTCCTCTGACGAATCTTAACTCAAATGTCATTTCCTACTGGGAACCTTCCCTGATGGACTGAAGCACTGGCTTCTTCCTCTGTGTGATTGCAACTTCTTTCCTTTTATACATCCATGTATTTATGTGACTGTCTACTCGCTATTTCTACCACTGGGGCTGGCTGGCACCTGGTGGGTGCTCAGGGTGTGAAAGCGTGAGCAGGTGTGTGCATGCACAAGTGACGGTGTGTGCAGGCGGAGGGCCATGGTGGCTGCAGCAGCCGCGGCAGTGCTGCATTCCTGCTGTGACAATTTCTTCTGCTGATGGCTCCGTCCCCAGGGCCTTTGGAGGCGCTGAGAAGCTTCTGTCAAGGGGCAGTGGCTTTTCCCCCCTCTCTTAAATGAGATATGAATA
>NW_007732813.1:108316-109886 GCF_000696425.1 Galeopterus variegatus
TGCATTGTACTGCTGAGCCTGGGGGCTGCAGGTGCCAGTCCTGGGCCTGGCTCTGGGCGGCTGAGGGTCAGCCAGCTCCCCTCTCTGGGCCTCAGTTTCTTTATCTGTGAAAGGCAGTCTCGCTCCCTGCACTGAAAGGCCCAGATTCTCTGGAAAACCTCTGGATGCCCCTCACTAACCTTGGAGGGGCAAGCGGTAAAGCTTCCGCCACTTCTAAAAGCCTCATGGCTCGTGAGTCCCGCTGAGACCGTCTCTGGAGGCATCTCTTGCCGAGGGGCACACTGGACAGAGCCGGGAGGTGGGGTGTGTAAAGCAAGTCTGGAATGGGACCCCTTTGCCTCCAGTAGACCTCCACGCCCTGCAAACCGTGTGCTCCCAGTTTCAGTCGTGGTGTCCCGCGGGCATGCCATACTTTGACTGGCTCCCATCAGGTAAGCCCGAGGCTCTGGGTCTTCCAGTCTCTGCTGGCTGCTGCCTCGTCTCTGCTATCCTCTGGGTCCCCTGGGGTACCTCGTGCTCTTTTGCACCTCTGCACCTGTGCTCCTGTGGTCCCCTCTGCCTGGCATGCCCTTCCCCACTTTCTCTGCCTTTTCCTCTGACGAATCTTAACTCAAATGTCATTTCCTACTGGGAACCTTCCCTGATGGACTGAAGCACTGGCTTCTTCCTCTGTGTGATTGCAACTTCTTTCCTTTTATACATCCATGTATTTATGTGACTGTCTCTACTCGCTATTTCTACCACTGGGGCTGGCTGGCACCTGGTGGGTGCTCAGGGTGTGAAAGCGTGAGCAGGTGTGTGCATGCACAAGTGACGGTGTGTGCAGGAGGAGGGCCATGGTGGCTGCAGCAGCCGCGGCAGTGCTGCATTCCCGCTGTGACAATTTCTCCTGCTGATGGCTCCGTCCCCAGGGCCTTTGGAGGCCCTGAGAAGCTTCTGTCAAGGGGCAGTGGCTTTTCCCCCCTCTCTTAAATGAGATATGAATAATTGATTTGGCTCCTGAATAATTAATCAGATATTCAATAAGGAAAGTAATTGTTTGGCACATCCCCCTGGATGGCCTGGCTCAGCCGCTGCCCCACTCAGGCTGGGAGGCTGGCAGGGGGTTACTGGCCCATGAGGGGCCCAGTGCCAGCTGGGGGAGGTCACACTGTCTGACACTCCGGCACTCCCGTCCAGCTCACTGTCCTCTGGGAGGCCACTGCTTGCCTCCATATGCCTGACAACCTTTAGTTCTAAGGTCCTCCCACCCAAGTTATCCACGTGTCCAGCTTCTTCCCTGCCCTCCCAGCTCTGTGATGGGCCCCTTCATCTGTGTGATGTGGCACCCCCAACTCATCGCTCCCTCCAGGGGATGCTCTGGCCCAGGTGCCAGCAGTGGGAGGCTGCGGCAGGCCTCCTCTCCCCATTGCCAACTCACCTCCCTTTCACTGCCAGAGCAGGCCTGGGTGGTGTCGCTCCCTTTCTAAACCGAGAGGCCAGGCTCCCTGGTGGAATTACAAGGAGGAAGGGCACATAGGTGGTTAGCTAAGTGCCTCTCTGCCCACCCCTGGAGAAAATCCCTGGAACC
>NW_007732813.1:110355-112465 GCF_000696425.1 Galeopterus variegatus
GGGCACATAGGTGGTTAGCTAAGTGCCTCTCTGCCCACCCCTGGAGAAAATCCCTGGAACCATCTCTGAATGGGAGCCCCTCCTGGCTTGCAGAGAGCCATGTTCTTCTAGATTCTCTGTGTGACTTGCCGCCCACCTTTTAGGGACCCCTACCATCTGTAGGCCCCATCCCCCATTCCTGGAATATATTTCCCCCAGTCTGAATTTGAGGGAGCAGCTCCCCTGGGGGCTTGAGCCAACAGTGATGGCCTTGGATGCTCTGGCTCTCACCAAACATTTTGGGTGTGCTTGGGGGTCCCAGGTTCATCCTCAGCTGGGTGGGCTCTCCTAGTGCATCCCCTTTTCTGATTTTCTTTATGAGTTATAGGTACTTCGCACGTACACATGCCACATACACCACACAAGCCATACATAAGCCACCTAGACATGCACACTGGATATACACAATCACATAGACACACGTAGACACATATGTTAACACACCACATACACATTACACAAAATATATACACCACATGCACACAAACATACCATACAAGTAAACACATATATTACATGCACATTACCTAAACAATCCCCCATCCATATAAACACACATACACTGCCCCCACCCCCTTCCAGAGGATCTCCATAAATCAGAGATGGAACACTGAAATCTATGAGGAACAGATTTTTACCTGCCTCCGACCGCAGTCACTAAGTCAAAGGGCATGGAGGGGGTTTAATTCTTCTCTTTCATCCACTCCCCAAGGTACCCTTTCAGGCCTGTGGGTGAGGGGAGGACAGGGCTCATTCCTGGTGCATCTGCCTCTTAACAGCCCCTTCCTTGGGTGGACAAGGTGATGTGCTGGAGTTCCTGCTTTGGGAAGGACCCAGAGAGCCCTTGCTCTCTGAGAGAAGGAAAAGGAAGGCTCTGTGTTTTCAGGCAGAGGTGAAAACCAGTATGTTGGGTAGAGCTCAGCCCAGCTCAGCTCCTAAGGGAATGGGATGCAGGTGAGTGGTGCTAAAGAGCCTGCTGGGTTTCTCTGTGTGTGCGCACTTGTACGTGTGTAGATATATGTGCATGTAAGCCCACAGGTGTAGCTGTGGGCTCATGTGTACATGTGTGTATGCACCCACGTGCACATGTGTATGTGCACACATGTTCATAAGCACATGCACATGTGTATATGTGAAGGCACGTGTGTAGTTATGTGTGCACATGATATGTGTGCACACACATGTGTAGGTGTGCATGCATGTAGGTGGGTGCATACATGTGTGTGCACACAAGTGTTAGGTGTGTGTGTACACATGCAAGGGTGTAGGTGTCTTAGTCTGTTCCTGCTGCCATAACAAAATACCTTAGACTGGGTAATTTATAAGCAACAGAAATCTACTGCTCACAGTTCTGGAGGCTGGGAAGTCCAAGATCAAGGCACCTGCAAATTCAGTGTCTGGTGAAGATGCGTTCCTCAAAGACAGCTCCCTCTCGGTGTTCTTACATGGTGGAAGGGGCTGAAGGCTGTGTCCTCACATGGCAGAAGAGACGGAAGGGCCGGGAAGCTCTCCAAAGGCTCTCATAGGGCGTTAATCCCATTCACGAGGGCAGAGCCCTCATGACTTAATCACTCTCAAAAGACCCCACCTCTTAATACCATCATCTTAAGTTCTGACATATGAATTTGGGAGGGACATGTACATTCAAACCATAGCAGTGTGTATGTGCACACACACACGTGCACACCAAGCCCTTCAGGGGCCAGAGCAGCCCAATTCAACTCTCACAGGTCTTGCCTGTCCTGCTTCTCTCTGACTTTCTGTGTTTCCTTCAGGGAAGGGTTCTAAAGGTCACTGGGGTTCCCAGTGAGAAGCTGGTTTGTTACTGCACACCCAGCTTTGCTGGACACCCACACAGAGTGGCCATGACCAGAGACATCGATGAGTAGCTGGTGCTGGGTATGGAATCTGGGCTGGAGACAGAGAGGCCACTGGCCTGGGAAGTTGGTCAGCAACGGGGGTACCCAGGACCCAGTCTGAGCCCCAAATGGACTGGCTGGCACGTTTTTGTTTCTTTCCTTTTTGTCTTTTTTCGTGTCCGGCAACGGATCGCAACCCTCAGTGTCGCACC
>NW_007732813.1:114065-119517 GCF_000696425.1 Galeopterus variegatus
AGCTAAGTTGGGCCTTAACGGCTCCAAGTCTGGGGTGAGGAGAGAGGGCTCTTGAGCTCGATTCCATCTTGTGTTACTTTTGAGAGTCCAGATGTTAAATGTCTGCTTCTGACCCCAGAACAATCCTGATGCCTGGGAGAGCAGAGTATTTTTGCATCCAAGCTTTTCATTCCCATCAGTAGAACAAAAATCCTTTGCTAAAACTTGAGTCTGCACCCTCGATTTGGAAGAATATGGTCAGCGTAGCTAAGACAGAATCTTCATTTCCAGAGGTTCTGCAGGCTTTTTCTCATCCAAATGTCAGCAGAAACAGTTCTCAATGGTCCAAGTTCCTATGGAGCTTTAAAAACCCTCCCAACTATTTAGACAACGCATGCCTGGCTCCTTGGTGGTCCCCTGTGATTCCATTTGGAATCTGTCAGAGTTCACTTTTTTAGGTGGCTGCTTTCTTTCACTGCCCACCTGACATTGCCCCTTTGTTGGGATTGTTGCCTGTGAAGTCCTCATGATGCACAACTCGAGAGAATGACATTCATACAGATTATGACATGAATGATATTTCCTAGACTTGTGCAGTATACGGCCTGGGCAACTGTACACAGTAGCACTGCTCATGAAAACAGGCTACCTTACTGTGCTCTCTGGCTACTGTCTGTGCTTGCTCTTGAATTCTTGCTCTGCTATGGCTCCTGGCATGAGGGTAGGATATCAGCCTTCATTCTGATGAATGGACTTAGTCAGACTTCCTCCTATCGGCATTTGCTGTTAGTCAGCACAGGAGGTGAGAGGCTCAGAGGAAGCAGGCACTGGAGAGTGACTAGGAGGGACATCAAGAAGGTATCCTTAGTCCTTAGATCCTGGCTCAGACTCCTGGCTGCCTTTCTGGATTCTGGGCTCCGTCCTGACTCTCTGACTCTCTCTGGATCCTAGAGGCTCCTAGCGCAGACCTTCTGCCCGACCTTTTTCAAATTTGCTGAGGGCCAGATCAGGAGGCCCTTGGAAAGATTTAGGGGAAATCTGGCTGCTGGAACCTTCTGGAAGTGAAGGATGCAGGGAAAGGAGGGTGACAGCATTTAAATCAGAAGGAGGAAATGCCACCCAGGACCTAAGCTCTGGTTATTTATGCACGTTCAGAAATGGCTTCATGCATCCAGGTGCAATCCATTGATTTGTCAATGAAGGCCTCCTCGCGCCCCCTGCCCCCGCCCCTGCCTCTGATAACATTTACAGTAAATCTATTGCACTGACCATTAAATCTGAGCTGGCCTCGAGCGAGCGCTTCAGTGGGGTGCTGACAGGCCGAGAGTTAATAATGACGCAGACGCTAACCTGTTTATTGATTTGCTTTTTGTACCCTTCATCCTCGCCCAGTCCTTCTCCCTCTTGGAGGAGAAATCTTGGAATTAGTAATCAGGTGACAGCCTCACCCCCCTCCTGTTCCCAGCCATGTCATCCTGCTTAAACTCTCCAAGATAAATGACCATTCCCTCCCCAAGCCCCTGCCAGCCACTCACTCTCCAGTTACTCAGCACAAGATGCTGCATCTGTCACTGGAGCCAGCAGACAGAAAAAAACATTAACACAGACATGAAAAGCTTTTAACTTTGACAAGAGGAGCGCAGGAAAGTTTTATATTTAGCCCCTCCAGCAAAGGCCACGGTCAATCCATTAGGGTGGCTTGTCAGACTCAAGGTGAGGTGGGAGGTGGGGGCGTCGCCAGCGCTGGCCCGAGGAGCATGGATGTGGGCCCCGGGGGATGGGGCCAGGGTGGCAGGACAACTGCACGCTTAAGTCCTTAGGGGCTGAGGGAAGGACCCAGATGCTGGTCTTCGTTTCCGAGTTAAAGAGAGATTTAACCCCCATTTTAAGATTTTAAGATGTGGCATAGCATAAAGCTGACCTGTTTTGTGGCCATGGCATTGGCAATATCCACAAATATTGTGAATCTTTTTGTGGAAGGCTTAAAAAATGAAGAGCGGTGGGCTGCACAGGGGACAAAACTTAAAACTTAAAGAAAAAAAAAGAATTATTCATTTTCTCCCCAAGCGCTAATCATTTCAGGCTGAGAGTGATCCCTGACTTCCTCTTCCTCTCTCTGTCTCTGTCTCTGTCTCTGTCTCTGTCTCTCTCTCTCTCTCTCTCTCTCACACACACACACACACACACACACACACACACACACACACACACACACACACACACACACACACACACACACACACACACACACACACACACACACACACACACACACACACACACACACACACACACACACACACACACACACACACACACACACACACACACACACACACACACACACACACACACACACACGCTACCTCCCAACTCTCTCCAAACTGAGCCCTTTCTGGCTCTTGCCCCTTCTCTTCCTCTGTTACATCTATCCTTTTCTCTTCCTCAAGAAAAGATTTCAGAATTAAAGAAATCGCATGTTTCTGGGCATTTGTGATGCCTCCACCTGCTATGCCTTTCCTCAACCTCCACGACAAGGGTTAGGGACCCGGTTGGCACAGGTGGGGGTCCTCCTCAGGGGGTAGGGAGAAGGGGCCATGAATATACTCATATGAACATAGACATGTGCATTACTGCTCCAGGGCAGGGATAGCTGGAACAGCGTTGTGGAAGAGACAGAACTTGAACTTGCCTTGGAGGAAGTAAAGGATCTTTTGAGTAGTGTTTGGGATGGTGTGAGGTGAGGTTGGGGTGGAGGCTCCCAGGTTGGGGCAGTGCGCTGGGTGTGGTTGAGAGAACACAGCTGGTTTGGGCAGAGGAACTCGTGGGTGGAGACGAGGATGTGGTCTTTGAATGCTGCTTTAGGCTGGGCCCCTCCCAAGCAGCCCTCGAAAGAAGGATGTGGGTGCAAGTGGCTTATTTGGGAGATGATCCCAAGAAGCGCTGGCTGGGCGTTGTGAGTGAGATAGGGAAAGGATAAGCCAATACAGGGTGAGTTAATGAGCAGGTGGTTGCTTTGGGCAACTAGGGCATGATCCTGCTGGGGACTGCTGGGAGACCACGAGGAGTACACCCCAGGGTTGCCCCCACCACCACCGGGAGGGAGGAAGTCGGGGCACTTAGCTACTGACTCGCCTCCCTCACTGGTAGAAGGCTGCACTGGGGTGGAAGGGACATTAATTCCCTTGTAGTTCTGGCCTGCCCTACCTTGGGCCAGGGGCCTTAGCAGCTCCTGGGGCCAGAGAAGATGCTCCGGGATAGCATCTCAAGTCTTTGCAGTAAGAAGCCTTTGATGTGTACAGACATGAGTGGGGCACCAACACCACCTGCTATAAAACTCCCAACCATCAGAAAACGTGTCTTAGATGCACCTGCCAAATGAACCCCTGGAAAGTTTGGAGAAAGGGTCTTTGCTGTCAATAGTTTCTTGGATTGAACTTGCAGCAGAGCAAGAAATTGTGTGTTGATGTTTCTTTTTCTTTCTAGGGACTTCATCTTTATAATTTAGTGCTTTTTTTATGGGGTCTGGCTCGCAGTAGGTTCTCAAAAAATGTTGAACACTACCTCATTATTGTCATAATTATTTTTGCATTTATGTCCTTTCTTTGAGTTTAAGAGCTTGTGGAGGGCAGAGGGTGGGTGCTGGGCAGTTTTTGCCTTCAGAGCTGAGCATGGGGCTGTGTACAAATTAGGGGTTCAGGGAGTGTTTATCTAAGGAATGAAGGAAAGAAAAACACCCAGGACTTTCCAAAGGATGTGGTAAGTGTGATTTGAACAGTCAGGCCCTGAGATCCTTACCTGGGGCTATAAGAAGGAGGACCTTTCAGCCCCAGGTGAGCTGAGGGTCCTTCCTCAGGTTGTAAGGGAATGACACTGGGGTAGGGCAGAGGGTAGATTACAGGAGTGAGGAAGGGCTGGGCAAAGGTGAGCTGGACACAATATGTGGACTGTCCAGTCCAATATAGAGACTGTCCCCTACACTAGAAACCAGAAGCCCAGCCCTGGGTTGAGATGAAGTCCTGGGGGAAGGAGGTCAGCTGTGGACAGATGTCACTGGTGGCATCTCCTTCCTGCCTGCCTCCCTGATTTCCCCACCCTCTTTTGTCCAGCTTCAGAGTCCCAACCGAGGCTGGCAGGATCTAGGAGGCTCTGGGTGGGCTCTGGCTGGAATCTTGCATTTTTAACATTGACACAAGAATTCCAAGTTTGGAGACTGGATCTCCCTCCCTAAGGCAGCCACTCCTCAGCAGCTCCTCCAACTCTCCCAGGGGCTCCTAGAAAAGGCTCTCTGCCCCTTCTCAGGGCTCCTGTGAATGTAGAAATGAGGCCTCAGTCTCCAGAACACGTTGGCCCTTGTAACAGCCTTCCTTAAGGGGTCCAAACCTGTCTCAGTTTTTGGAAGGGACTTGGTCCTCCAAGAGGAGGCAAAACAGTGGCAAAAACAGTGTCTGTCCTGGCCAGGAACAGCTTTCTGGGGGCAGGTGAGGATCCAGCTACGTGAGTGTTGGGGAAAGATGCTGTCTGGAGACCCTGGAGGATGGAGTATCATTTCACCAATGCCAGACGAGGTGAGTCCTTGGCCGCCGGACAGGGCCTAATAGCTCTTGCTTTGTGTATGGCGATAAAGGCTGAGAGAAATTAAGCTGGTGCGGATCTGTGTCTCCTGTAGCAGCCACAGCTGCTGAATCTGCTGTTTTTGAGAAAGTGAAATTTCAGTCCCTCCACTCCCCCCTTACTGGCTGGGCTCAGGGCACATGGACAGGGTATCAGCCAACCTTCCAGGCCTCTTGGTAGAAAATGGACATTCTTGTGCAAAACCCACATCTACCCTGACCTGGCACATCTGGTGGTGTAGACACATCTAGACCTTGATGTGGGGAAGTTGCAGAGTACCCCTCCATGTGCCTAGCCCTCTGCTTGGCTGCGGCTGTGATCTGAATGTCTGTGCCCTGTCCCCCATTCATATTTTGAAATCCTAACCCCCAAGGTGATGGTATTAGGGGGTGGGGCCTTTGGGAAGTGGTTAGATCATGAGGATGCAGTGAGGGACAGAGAGCCCTTAGCAGACACAGAATTTGCTGGTGTCTTGATTTTGGACTTCCCTGCCTCCAGAACCATGAAAAATAAATCTCTGTTGTTTATTAGTCACCAGGTTTACAATATTTTGTTATAACAACCCAAATGGACTAAGATGACTTGTGTTGGGGGTGGAGTGAGGATGGGGCAGAGAGGGGATAGTTCATGCTTTGCCCTCCAATGAAAACTGCCACCGCCCCTCCCCCAATCACCCACCTCTTCTTACACAGATAGGAACAGTTTTGTACTGGGAAAGGTCAAGATGCAGAGAAAACGGGCTAGAAGGCTAGAGTAAAGGGGCAGGCAGAGAAAAGCAGAGTCCACTCTGGTGAAGCATTGGAGAGGTTTTTGGGGGCTCTGGGAGAGTAAAGAATGGGTAGAAAATGTTGGGGCCTTG
>NW_007732813.1:119714-121731 GCF_000696425.1 Galeopterus variegatus
CAGAGAAAACAGGCTAGAAGGCTAGAGTAAAGGGGCAGGCAGAGAAAAGCAGAGTCCACTCTGGTGAAGCATTGGAGAGGTTTTTGGGGGCTCTGGGAGAGTAAAGAATGGGTAGAAAATGTTGGGGCCTTGCAGCGTCTGCTGTGTGTCTACCCAATCCCATTTCCTTTATCTCCTAGGCTCAGTTTTCCTTGCAGGTAGGTGGAGCTGTGGCTGACTCTGGAGGGTGGACTCTTGGTGATGTGAGCTGCTGCCAGGCCCGCCGGCTTCCCATGCAACCTCTGCTCTCTCTTCCTTCATCTGCTGGCTGGGCGGGGAGGACTCTGAGGATCCAGAGAAGGCCAGAGACATGGTGGAAGGACTCTCGGTCCTGAGTCACCACCTGGAGGAGAACCGTTAAGCTAGGACTACTCATATTGCTCGCTGGTGATCCATGCATTCGTTCACTCACTCACTTATTCACCAGATGCCACTGAGTGTCTTCTCTCTGCCTGCAACTGGCAGGGGAGGGCATGGCCCCCACCCTCAGATGTAACAGGAATGTGTGTTTGTAAAAAGGGGTGTAGAGACATGAGGCAGGGGCTGGGTCTTGGGAAAATGAGAGGGGGCCTTGGTGGGCATGGTAGTAGGTTGGAAATTTAGGTAGAAGAGATGCTTTTTTGAAAGACCCCTTGGCTGTTCTCTGGAACAAACACTGGAGTGTGCAAGAGGCAGGGACCACTTACAAGGCTGCCTGTCACACCTGTGTTTGCTCACATGGCATTTTCCTCTCCTCCATTCAAAGGACGATGCCAGTGCTCCCTTGTTTCAGGGCAGACTGGAGATGAGGTTGGGTGAGACAGAGAAGCTGCTGGAAAACAGAGAAACATCTCAGTGAATTTATTCAAAACCCAGTTACCACATCTCTTGTCTACAGTTTTTAGAATCTATACTTATCCTGAGGACAGTGATTTCCACACTTCAGGTTTCTGGAATCTCTCCCATTCTCCTACATCCCTTGGAATTTAGGGATAGGATTCCTCAAGGAAAGTGGAATAAATGAATAACATAAATTCGAAGGCAGGAAGGCTCAAATTTGAATCCTGCTTCATCAACTTCCAAGCTTTGTGACAGAGTGTAAATTGCTTGGCTTCTCCGAGTCTGTCTTTATAAATGGGTTGTAGTAAGGGTCACATGAGGTCAGGCACGTGAAAGCCACTGGCTCACAGTAAGTGCCAACACAGAGTGATTTGCTCTCTCCTTCCCTTCCTTCAGACCCCGAGTGCCTGGGCCTGGAGGCATGAGATTTGGAGTCTATTATCAGTCCCTCACCTATCTCTGGTCAGCCCACCTGGGTCAGGCCAGTAGGGTGACACAATTAGCCATCAGCTAATAAATCTGACTTTAGGACCCTTGAGTCCCTTCCCTGATGGCATCTCTGTTTTCCTCTGTGAAGCTGCCTCCCCCAAATCCATGTCTGCCTGGTAGTGCATCCACACAGAGGACCTTGACGTAAGTCCTCAGGGGATGTCTGGGTGGCTTCTACTGGTGTGTGCCAGGAAGACCCAGAAAGGACCATGAAGCCAGTGGATACAGGGCCTGGAATATGATCTCTTATACGCTAGGCTAAAAGTCCCAGATGGTTCCTTTGTTGCCCAGATTCAGAAGAGGAGGGCGGAGAGGGTGACAACAGGGAGATGTAAGATTGAGAGAAGGTCACAACACTGACCAGAAGGACAGGCCATTCCTGAAAATGGGCAGCAGAAGCATTTTGCAGTGTCCCTTTGTTATGGGCTAAATTATGTCACCATCCAAAATTCATATGTTACAGTCCTAACCCCCAGTACTCAGAATATCAGCATATTTGGAGAGAGGGACTTTACAGAGGTAAGTTAAAAATGAGGTCATGAGGTTGAGCTCTAATCCAAGATGACCGATGTCCTTACAGTGAGAGGAAATTTGGACACGGAGATGTGTACAGAGGGCGGATGGTGTGAAGGGGCAAAAGGAGACAGTGTCTACAAGCCAAGGAGAGAGG
>NW_007732813.1:123126-124280 GCF_000696425.1 Galeopterus variegatus
ACAGAGGGCGGATGGTGTGAAGGGGCAAAAGGAGACAGTGTCTACAAGCCAAGGAGAGAGGCCCACAAAGGAACCAAACCTGCTGACACCTTGATCTTAGACTTCCAGGCTCCAAAATGGTGAGAAAACAAATTTCTGTTGTTTAAGCCACTCAGTCTGTGGTGCTTTTTATGGCAGCCCTAGGAAAGCAATACAAGGGTACTTCAAAAAGTTCATGGAAAGAGTCAGATTATCTTTTAATTCTATTTTCCCACAACTTTTCAAAGTACTCTTGTACAACCTTGGAGAAAAGGAAAATTTAAGTTCCAGCGTTGCGCAGATCTGTGCTTTGGCAAATTGAGAACACTGTCTTTGGTGCAATGGATGACGTAGTTGGTGAAAATCTTGTGTACAGCGTCTAAGCCTTGAGGAAATTCACAGAGGATGAGAATTTAAAGCAGATGTGACCAAAATGAGACCATCCTGACACAGACAGCCCAACAGTGAATGAAGCAGAATCAGGGGGACAAAGGAAGGGACCAAGGCGGGGCCAGTTCAGGGTCTGACACACGAAGCAGGGGTCCTCAGCTTCTGCCGTCTGACTTGCACACACTCTAGCCCACTTGGGATCCCACAGGCACCTGTAAATGGCTTGCTGCAGGCTGATGTAGGACCCCATGTGTCAGCCAACCAACATGCCTTTTGAGCTCTTACACATTGGTACTGTCAGCCACTGAGAGTCCAGTTTCGGCAATTATACTGTCTTTCTTTGCATGGCAGTATTTATTCCATTATTTGCATATCATTGTTATTTTGTCTTTATTATTTTATAGAAATGAATGGAGAAATGAGAGTTTTGAGGTTGTGGCAAGACACATAAATCTCATCAGCTTAACACCGTGGTNAGAAATGAGAGTTTTGAGGTTGTGGCAAGACACATAAATCTCATCAGCTTAACACCGTGGTGACAAATGGAAGTCAAGGCTGAAATAGGAAAACCTTCAGCTTCCCTGAGTGTGCATTTGACTAAGGGAGGTTGACTATGGGTTGAATCGGATAGAACAAATCAAAGAACTGTGTACAGCATGGATGCATTCCTGAGGACCATGTCTAATGGCAAGGTGTAATTAGGGATTTTATAGATGTTTTAGCTCTCTGGGAATGGAACCCTTTAA
>NW_007732814.1:0-2525 GCF_000696425.1 Galeopterus variegatus
CGGGCGCAGGCCGGGACTCACACGCCCGCGGCCGTTGGCAGTTGGGGAAGTGGGCGGGACTAGGCAGAGGGGCGGGGCTGGGAGCGAAAGGGGCGTGGTTGATGTGTGCGGTGCTAGGGAGTGGAAGGGGCGTGGCCCGGGCTGGGGCGGGCGGGGCCAGACCGGGGAGGGAAGGGACCCGGAGTCCCGCAGGTGCGGGGTGGAAGCCACTCCAGGGGTCAGCCCCTCTAGGCTCAGGTATGGAAACAGGCCCGCGGCGAGTGTGAGGCAGTGCTAGGTGGGACCCCCGAGCTTGACTTCTGACCTCAGTCTTTAAGTACATTTTTTCAGCCCTCTCAGGAGCGCCGCGGGTGGCCAGGGGGTCGGGGGCTTGCACAGGGGCCCTCCCCACCTCGAGTGCGCTTCCGACCCTTGGGGTGACCAGCGGGGGGCCAGGGCAGAGACTTCCCGTTAGTTCTTAGATACTGCTTCCATGTGCAGGTATTGTTTTGGCAAAATAATTAAAAAGATCAGCTTTCAAATCTCATTTTTTAAAATTAAGTACTTTTCTAAGTCAAAGGATAGAAACCAAGACACGGCAACACTATGTACTATTTCACTGCACACTTAAATCCCAGGAAAATTTTGCTCAGTTGAGAACTCAAATTTGGATCAGCGAGTTTAAGGCATTGAAAAGGAACGTAGCTAGGACTTATCTGAAACATTATTCTGGGACATTAGAATTCACTTTAAAAGAACATAATTAAATTTTCACTGTTGGATTATTCCTGCCATGTGAGCAACCTAAAATATATTCCAGACGATTAGCTAATTACAGACATACGTGAAGTGAGGCCTACCTGTTGGGCACATCACTGCAACCTGGAGAATTCAGCTATGTACCTGTGCCATTTCCTCACCTGTAGCGCAGGATTCCACGAAAAGCTCTAGTGGCTTCTTCAGATTAAAATTAGGATAGCTTTTTTCTCAGTTATACACTACGTAAACTCTGCTACAAAAATATTTAGATATTACAGATAAAGCTGAAGTTCCCTTGAGCACCGTGCCATCCCCAATCACGCTGCCTTTCAAGAATCACTGATAAGCGTGTTGTGTCTTTTCAGCTCTCTGGGTATTTGTGTACGTGTGTGTAGATGGTCTTATGCTCATCTTATGACAGGAATAATTACATCACGTTGAACCCAGTTCAGTGGCAGGATTGAGAATCCAACTCAGTCTTTCCAAATCATAGGGATCTAGAAGACAGCTGATACAAATTGAAGAGCCCAAGTCAAAAATCGTGAATAGCTTGAGTAGCCTAAGGAAGACATCAACCCACAAGGCCATATCATTCATTCACTCATTCATTCACCATTTACTGAACAGCATCATGCCAGGTGTGCACAGCCACCTGCCTGAGTCACCAAGCTGGACAGAATCAAGCCTGGAACCTATGTACTTACAGTTCCTAGATGCTCTACTGGCCCTGCTGGACGGGCCAAAGCTGGCTCTGTCTTGACATTCAGATCTAGCTCAATTCCATTCTAAATCCAATTCTAAATCAGCCTCCCTCCTGTGCCAGCTGCCACCCCTCCCCTCACCCCACCCACGGGCTTCTTCTTTGCCTCGGAACACTTAAGATCCTTCAACTGGTCAGCTTCTGGCTGGCTTGGTTCTCTTCCTCCTCAAGCTCTGTAACAGCCAGAATCTGGTGGGGTCATTGCTGTATTCCCAGTGCCTAGAACAGGTGCTCAAAAAAACCCAAAACAAAACAAAAAGCAAACAAACAGAAAAACCCAACAACTTGAAAAAACTTAATACTTAATTCATGTATTCATTTAACAGATATTTATGGAGCTCCTACTATGTGTCAGGCACTATTCTCAGCACTGGGGCAAAGGAATGGGTAAATAAATGGATATAAAGTAAAAATCCATAGGCTTTTCTTCTGTCAGGTGCATGAACCTAGCGACAGCCACTCTGCCCACTCCAAGGCCTTTTTGGCATACCTCAGTGTCTCACCTTTGTCCCCAGGGTCCAAGCTTGGTACCTGACTTATGATGCCCTTTATTAACAAAAGAGACGGAAACAAATACTGTAGTAGACAGGGATTAATGTTTTATTAATGATAACCTACATTCGCACCAGGCATTTCTAAGATTGACATCCAAACAGCATATCGTATTTACATGCACTGGACAGTCCAAGGTAACAATTTCAAACCACGGCTGCATTAAGACTATGGTTTATTCCAAATTAAATTAAATACATAATACTCTTACCTCCCCTTTTCAGCATGTACAATAAAAAACCATTCTTCCTCCTTTTAAGGAATATAAAATTGCATTGATAACTGCACTGATTAGCAACAAATACACTTGAAACATTTAAAACCTGAGAGATGAACCCAAATGTGTTTTAAGCACTTACACGTCTACACTCGAATTCACATGTGAACACTATGGTAATAGAGATTGGTCAGTGGTCAGTGGTGCATGATTGAGGTGGCTCTGATAGAGACTGATACCGGCTGCCAGCTTTTGCTT
>NW_007732814.1:3105-4027 GCF_000696425.1 Galeopterus variegatus
ACTGCACTGATTAGCAACAAATACACTTGAAACATTTAAAACCTGAGAGATGAACCCAAATATGTTTTAAGCACTTACACGTCTACACTCGAATTCACATGTGAACACTATGGTAATAGAGATTGGTCAGTGATCAGTGGTGCATGATTGAGGTGGCTCTGATAGAGACTGATACCGGCTGCCAGCTTTTGCTTGGAAGCTACGCTTGTCCTGGGTAGAGAGGGCTGCTTCCCCCCAGATCTGCTTGACTGTACAGTACAGACGATCAGGGTTTTGTTACTGTTGTTTTTTGTTTTTGCTGTTTTTTGCTTTTGTCTTTTGTTTTTATTTCTTCTTGCTTTTAAGAGAAAAAAAATCTTTGGCCCATTTAGGTGGGATTTTTACATTACAAAATATACATAAATAAAACATGCATGTGGTCTTCAGCAAGCATCTTCTGTCTACTCCAAGAGTTCAGCCCTCGATGCTTTTGTACTATCGGAGTGCAGAACTCTGAAGGAGGCAAGCCCAGCTGGGACGAGTGGTCAGAAAAATAAATACATGATTTAAAAAACAGACAGCGAAGCTTGTCAGGACAGCCCGCGGGCAGTGGGAATTTCATTCCAGGATGCTTTACTTTTACATGGAATACTGAAGAGGACTCAGTGCACAGTCGCTTTGTGGTCAATCAGATGCTTTCGATAAAGGCACTCCTATTGGGAGGACAGGCTGTATTCACCTAGCACCTGTCACTTGTGACATTCAGTCTCTTGCCAAGATGACATAGCACACTGTCTCCATCTATCTCCAGCTCCTCCAGAAACAAGGGAAGGTCTTCTCTCTCACCAGGGGGGATCAGAAATGATCGCACCGGTGTCATAGAGCTGCACTCTCCTGATCCCTGCATAGTTGCCCTTCCCCTTTCTCAGGTTCTGTTCCTTTC
>NW_007732814.1:5253-6311 GCF_000696425.1 Galeopterus variegatus
CTTGTCCCCTTTTCTGACACATGCCTGTTATTTGTTTTGCTGCTTAACAATGACAGGAACACAGTCCAATCAGAAGAATCCTGCCCCTATAAGGGAACTGGTCATTCTAGGGGAAGGGGAAAACTGGAACAAATGTTTATTTAGGGTTATCCATACTCAGTAAATTGAAAAGAGAACAATATACCCAAAATTCCACTCAAAGACTTCACAAAATAAATCTTTCCTAGGATCTTCCTTACATTTAGGGACTTTCACTGTTAAGGCACTGGATTTTGAAGACAAGCAGGGTCAGTAAAACCAAAGACGTGTCATACTGCCGACTGCAAACACAGAGAGGCAAACACAGGCTACCAAAACAGATGACAGTGACAACACCCTGCTCCCAGAAGCACAGACTTTTTGGTTAGTGCGTTACATGTCTGTTAGCTACGACGGTTAACACCGCCAACTTGAACAATTTCTTCTTTTAACAAAACAGCTGTTTATACTGCTCTTAGGAAGTTAAATGCCCTTAAGTACCAGATATCTGGTGACCACTGAGAAAGGGTGCCATTTCCGGTTCCAATGTGTGTGAAGCCACAACCCCACTAATCCCTAAGTTAATTCAACAATGTTTTAATCCCTTCATAAATACGAGCCGATGCAAAGACTTCAGGGGGACTTTATCAAATGTTCCCCAGGTGAGGACAGACCTGGGAGTAGCAGGACTGTACTTCACACAGTGGAGCCTACATTCTAGGAAAACCAAACACCTAACCCTTTAATGGAAGGAAAACTTCTTGAGTTTTGTAAGAGCAATTTTTTATCCTGAACTATAATCAGGATGAATACCTATTTTTCATTTGGTTTGTATCAGAAGAGTTCATTCTCTCTTGCAGCATCTCTAATGGAATTAGTTTCTGGAATTAGAATTGAGCCCAAACAAAGCACTGATGTCAATCATTGCTTGTCTCAGGTGCTTTCCAAAGCGATGAGAATCCTGTAATTTAAAAACAAAAAACAAAAACACATTAAAACATGAAAATTCCGGGCCGGCCTGTGGCTCACTTGGGAGAGTG
>NW_007732814.1:6990-18126 GCF_000696425.1 Galeopterus variegatus
ACTCAAAGTTTAATTCAAATTCTTTTTTGCCAATCCTCTGAATTTTGACCTAATGGCTTAATAACTAACTTACAGATTCTGGTGAAATGTTTAGGGGAACAGAGATTGACAGTTTATGTGTTTGTCACAGTGAGCAAATGAATTCCAATTTCCTCTGTTAACAGTGAAATTGACATTGCTTGTCAGGCTATGTACAATGTGGGAAGGAGAATATAAGTGAGGATTAAACGTCCCATGCTAGGAAGGAGGTCACCTGTTCCACTCACAAAGGACACCGTGGACCCCTGCTCTGCCATGTGTTTGTGTCTTAGCCTGTGTGCACTATTCTTAGTCCACCTGCCAATTGTTAGAGGGAGCTGAAAGTCACAGAAGCATTCCAACACGAAGATCTAAAACCACGGCAACCAGCAGAGGTGAGCATGTTAAACCAAATAGGATATACTTCTTTAAAACCAGGTTAATGGGCCGGCCCGGTGGCGCACTGGATAGTGCGCCGCTTGGGAAGCGCGGCGGTGCTCCCGTCCGAGGGTTCGGATCCCACATACAGACCGGCTCCCGCTCACTGGCTGAGCGAGGCGCGGGAGCAACGCCGAGGCTTGCGATCCCGTTGCCGGTCCCCGGTCCGGTACGGGGGCAACACTGAGGGTTGCTATCCGTTGCCGGACACGGAAAAAAAAGACAAAAAAAAAAAACCAGGTTAAGAGAATTCTGAAATTCATTTATTAGAAAACATCCCAAACCAAGTAAAAGTAGATAACTGAATTGAAATTTTCTGTCAAATTAAAGGTGTGCTGGGCCGGCCCGTGGCTCACTCGGGAAAGTGCGGTGCTGATGGCACCAGGGCCACGGGTTCGGATCCCATATAGGGATGGCCGGTTTGCTCACTGGCTGAGCGTGGTGCTGACAACACCAAGTCAAGGGTTAAGATCCCCTTACCGGTCATCTTAAAAAAAAAAAAAAAAAAAAAAAATTAAAGGTGTGCTCCCTTAAAAAGAAAAAACTAAAAACACCCCATCTTTAGAAAAAGGAACTTCTTTTCATACTTACTGTCTCGGGGCAAGAAAACTTGGAAGAAATGTGGAAATTGATGAGGTTCTCCCCCACAAGAATGTAGGACACACCATAGCCATCATCGGCAACCTACAGAACAAAATAAGTTTAAATCTGTTGTTGGGAAATGAGACCACGTGAAAAAGGAACTTCATAACATTTCTAGATACAAGACTGCCAATGAACATCTGTACAAACAATCAGCGGGAATTCCTTTGTAATGATATGCCAACATAGTAATGAGGGGTGCTCAGAACCAAGACGGGCCATGAACGTGGTGGATGGGCACATCGCATCCTTCTGTGTATGTCAAAGACACCTGCTGCACTCACCGGTCCGAAGCCCCCTCCGCTGGACACGTACTCTGGGTTCTTCTCCAGGTTAAACAGCTCCACCTGTTGCTGAGGTGTCTGGCTGGTAGATAATCTCCAAGGCTCAGCTAAAACCTGTTGAGTGAAATAAGGAAATGTCCAAATGACAGTCTTCCTACTCCTGTTCTCTTCTGTCCCCGAGGAACCCCCCTGGGAAAACAAGAAAATGCTTGCTTGGTCTTTTGACCGTTTTAGATGCCAGAAGCCTATGTTCCCTAATGCCTCGCTGGCTCGGGGCAGTACACGTGCAGAGAGGATGCAGAGTGGGTGAGGGAACTTGGACTGGGGGTGCCAATACCAGCCAGAGAAGATGGCAGATACATTAAGGAAGATTCAGCGTGGGGCTGGCAGTGTCAGACTAGTATCAGCTCATGAGCCAACTGCAACATTTTCAGGGATTTTTCAAGCTGGTTGTTAATCACAGCCACTATTAAAAATTAAAATTCATAAACTTACAATAAAACAAATTTTATTACAAAGGACTGACACTCGGAGTTCATCACCTCCCAATTATTTTAGAACATTTTACTGTTATCTAAGAGTTTAAGGTGGGTAAATCTGATAGCAAAGCATACCAGGTTATTAAAGAAATGCAGTACTAAAACTGCAGCTCAGATTTTCCATTTTTATGACAGCTATGCCCACAGACACATTTTTTAAATACCCGTTCCGACTGCTAGGCTGTCCTAATTTGCTAGGTTTTGGTGTAGCCGATAAAATTGAGAGGGCTGCCACGGGAAGAAGTGACTTACTTCCTTAAGGAAAGGGGAGTCCACAGCGAGATATTTAGACACCACATAAAGGCAGAAGAGATGACGATCGATGCCAGCACCTGTCATGGCAAGGCGGTACAGGAGCTGGTGCTTTTCAGATGCCATCTTGAATAATTTCAGCCTCTGTTCCACCTAAATGACACGGGACGGCAAGGATATGCATCGGACGTTTCAAGCTGTGCGGGACACATCTACATATCAAAATGAAAGGGACTGTACCTTTCTCTCCAGTGCCCCGACCAAGCACAGGCGTCCTGCCAGAAGCCCCACCAACCACCAGCCCCACCCCTGCCCCAGAATCGTGCCTTGAATGTGGCAGCCAGGGCTGCTGTGGAAGCACCTTTGGGGTCCTCCATGCAGCCCGCCTGCCCAGCGTCATTTCATCTTTTACACAAATGAGATTGCTAAGTAGGCAGGAAAGCTCAGGCTGCAAATTCTCATCAGCTGGAGAGAAAGTTCTGTCCCTCCCAGTTCACCACAATGTCACTGTGAGTTGTCAATAACCCTCTAAAGCGGTCTGGCTAGGAACTCTTTTAAAACAGTGTTTCCGGGGCCTTTAAATCTGACTCAAAAAGGCCACTCTAGGTGCTTTTGGGCTGTTACAGAAATCACAAAATCAGGGCAACGCCACGGCCTCCATTTTTGAAGGTGCTGAATGATAGAGTTGAGCCATCTGTCACCACACCAACCGATTCCTCTCCACAGAATTGACAGCCCTTCCAGAATGAGGTTTTCTGCAGAAGAGAGAGCCCTGGTCTCCTCGGCTGGTCAGTGGTAAGTGCCTATGCTCTGGGATCAGGTGGACCTGGGCACCGATCTGACCTCGGCCACTTGCTAGTCGGGTGGCCCAGCAGTTTGCCAAATTCTCCTGCCTCTCTGTTTCTGTATCTGTGAAAATGAACAGATCCTTCTGTGGTTCATGAGCATGATGACTGGGCTGTCACACTACGGCGTGAGGTGTGCCTCCCTCAAACCTTGTGACATCAGCATTTTACCCTCTAACATGAAAAAAGAAAAAGAAAAAATGGGGAAAAAAAGGGAGAAGGAAAAGAAAATGAACCAATATGACTGTATCACAGGGCTGCCACAGGGATTGTAAAAGGGGTATACAGATGACCCCATCCCCGAGCCTGGCATGCATGGCCCCAGTGTCGCCACAGGCTTTAACAACCCCGAATGGAAGGTTCCTGTGCAATGGTCACCACTCTCTGGCCCTGACACCAACGTTGTGTACTGTTCTGCAGCACCTCCTGGCTATTCCTTTACTCACTTGCTGTGGACCATTCTAATTGAAAGACCCTGATGTGCAGAAGTACAGGGTATAACACGGACCTCTTTGAACACATCCCTACCGTTCGTTACCTTTAGTACCTCCCGTTCCCTTGAAAGGAGGGGAGGAAAGGACACGCGGAATACGGCCTCACTGGAGCAGAAGGTAAGCGAATGATGGAATTAGAGAAGCTGGAGCGCCAGCCTCCAGATTCCTCTGATGAGGAGTGCTTCGTGCCCGCCACTGGGCAGCACCTTACCGTCTGGGCCGGGTCCACCATGGCCAGCACGAAGTTGCAGGACTCGGTGGTGCAGGAGCGCACGGTCTCCGTCCTCCCCTCTCGGAAGAGCCGGGTCATGGAGGCCTCATACGTGAGGCAAAATTTGCCCATGTCCTGGGAGGGGAGAAGGATTTTAGCACAAGGTGGGCCATGCTGGTGACATGTGAAGCACAAGCAATGACTGCGTGAGGTCAGCAGCGTGCATGGGTTAGGGTCAGCTTTCGTGTTTAGCTGTCGTCAGTTTCTATGCGTGGTTGGTCACCTGGCAGCAGACACACGTCATTAGCTTTGGGTAGGGCTGGGGGAGGTCAGGGTTGGTTTTGGGGTAACCTGGGATTCCCTTTCAAGATGCAACTGATGCCAGTGCACAGATTCCTGAGGCTCACACACCTCGACTGAATCCCGTCTCACTACCCCAACCATGTGTGGATGGAACATGGTGCCCAGCAGGGAGGTGTGCGTGCAACAGCGTGAGATGACTCGGAGACACGAGGTACTGGCTGAGGCTCACACACCTCGACTGAATCCCGTCTCACTACCCCAACCATGTGTGGATGGAACACGGTGCCCAGCAGGGAGGTGTGCGTGCAACAGCGTGAGATGACTCGGAGACACGAGGTACTGGTGGGAGCTCTTCCATCGTGTTTGGATGATGGATCCAGCAGAGAGAGGGGATGGGGGCACAGGAACGTCCCTCGGCAGGACGGTGGGAAGGGGTGGCTCATTAGACAGGAGGGGACGGCTTGGGTGGCTGGCAGAGGCAGATGGAAGGCTTCTTCAGAAAGCTCCAATTTCTGGGCAGGTGGGGAGGAGGTGCTGCAAGCTAGAGAGGGGTGTGAGGTGGCACTTAGGGGCATGGAAAAGTGGGTTCCGGGGGCCCCCTGGAGTCAGTGCTCATTCATCTAAAGTGAGATGAGTCGGCAGCTTGGGTGTTTTTCTCCAGCCGTGCCGGCTTCCCGAGAGCAGGAGCAAAGCAGTGGAGAGTGGACTTAACAGGGTGGTTCCGCCAGGCTTGCCAGGCAGGAGAGAGTGTGGCCAGGGAGCCGCGGAAAGGGACAATTACAGGAGGCTGTGGAATCTGCGCCCAGAGAGGATAAAAGGGAAGACAAGAAAGGGCACAGGGAAGGGGAGGGTGGAGGCCCCGCTGGGGTCAAGGAACACTGGCATCTGGGACTAGGAGGAGCTGGCAGCACCTGAGCCCTGGAGATGTCGCGGCAGCACAGGTGGGCTCCAGATGGGAGCAGCGGCCGGCAGAGGAAGACACAGAGGCCGAGGGAGCACGAAGCGTCCTACCACCCAGGCTGGCTCAGAGATGACAAGGTTCCAAGTATGGATGGGAAAGTGATAAGCAACAGTTTGGGGACCCAAATTATCCCTGACTGGACACGTCCCTGGGTGTCAGGGTGTGCCCTGACACAGGCTCTGGTGGCCCCAGGGTGACAGAGCAGCTAATCTCCAGAGGACGTTGTGTGACAGGCTGACATATAAATCCAGGAGAGGGTGCCAAGGGCAAGGCTGGACCTCCTGGGCTGCGACCCAGACCTGAGAGGGACAGCGCCTGGCCTGGCTTCCATGAGCTAGCAGCGGTGTGTGCTGGGACCAGGACTGAGCAAGGCTCAGCATCAGGAGTGGAAAGAGCTCAGGACCGGCGTGGACTGCGGCGGCAAGCCTGGCTGCCCGCAGACAGGACCCGCTCATCCCTTAGACGTGTGCAGCAGGCTCCTTACAGCCCAGCCGCTATCCACTGCAGGGAGGAGGCCCCTGGCAGACAGAAGGAAGCGCCCACGCCACAGGCTGCTGTGATCAGACACCCAACCAGCCCCGCAGAGGGAAGCATCTGAAGACCGTGAAAGCGCACCAAAAGCCAGAGCAGAACAGCGCCTCGGGGAGGACCCTGCTGAGCCCCCAAGACCTCCCCAGCACAGCTGGCTGTCTTGAGGGGCTCTCCCCGCAGGCCCGCAGGGGCCACCAGGGCTGGCATGACATGCGATTAAAAGCGAGCAGCCGCGGGGTGAGGAGTGTGCGCCCCAGGCGGTGGCGGCTGTCTCCTGCCTTCAGTTTTCCACATTGACGGCTTCCACGGGAGCCACCAACCTACAATGCTCTCCTGTTGACCCATCCGTCATGAACTTCCCCAGGATGGGTCAGAGAGGCACTCTAGGGGCGCTAACGCCTTGTTCTCTGTGTTCTGTGCTCTGGCAAGCACAGGCGACCCCGCATCCCACAGTCTCCTCGTTACAGGTTATTTCAAAGGGGCTCATTATGAAGAAGTGGGGAAGGCAGGCGGGAGAGAAGGCAGATGGAAGGGTGAGTAGAAATTTCCTATTTTGGTCATTAATAAAGGTTACCTTGACATATATGATGCAATGATTTATTTGAAGTCGATTTTCTAGTGTCAAACTTTAATTGTATAAGTTGTTAGAACAATCATGCATTATACCCACATTTAAAAAAATGATCATCTCAAAAACCTCTTGGCAAATGCACTGACTATTAGAGTGCGAGCCCTGCTTAAGCTCAGACCCCATCAAAGAGCCAAGCCAGGTTACGCCTACAGCATATTTAACCTGCTATGACCAGCCATCCCTGGCCATTCATTGCCACCACATTTTCCAAGAAGCAGAATCCAAAGACAGAGACTATAAAGATATCGACATCTACGGTGTTAGAACACAGATCTATTACACACTAGGATTCCTACCACGCGGCTAACTCTTCAGGTTGGTGGGACCTGGCAATTTTTCATCTCTAGTTTCCAAAATGGAAAAAAAACAACAACAAAAAACCAACAACCCCCAAACAGGAAGCAAGTAGCTGTGAGCTAGAATTACGACCACTACCCAGCATCTTCACTGGGTCACATTCAATGCGTGCTTATGGATGCCTCCTGCTCTGTGGCTGGCAAGCTCCTGGCAAACAAGATAGATCATATCCCTGCCCTCAAGGAGCAAACACTCTAGTGGGAGAGACAGACGATGACTAAATATGTGACCTCAGATCATGGCAGGTGCACTGAATAAAAAAAAACACAGGAAAGTCTGCCCGCTCACTGGTTGAGCGCGGTGCGGGCACGACACTGAGGGTTGCGATCCCGTTGCCGGTCAGTAAAAAAGACAAAAAAAAAAAGAAAAAAAAAAAAAAAAAGATATCGACATCTACAGTATTAGAACACAGACCTATTACACACTAGGATTCCTACCACGCAGCTAACTCTTCAGGTTGGTGGGACCTGGCAATTTTTCATCTCTAGTTTCCAAAATGGAAAAAAAACAACAATAAAAAACCAACAACCCCCAAACAGGAAGCAAGTAGCTGTGAGCTAGAATTACGACCACTACCCAGCATCTTCACTGGGTCACATTCAATGCATGCTTATGGATGCCTCCTGCTCTGTGGCTGGCAAGCTCCTGGCAAACAAGATAGATCATATCCCTGCCCTCAAGGAGCAAACACTCTAGCAGGAGAGACAGACGATGACCAAATATGTGACCTCAGATCATGGCAGGTGCACTGAATAAAAAATAACACAGGAAAATCTATAGAGTGAGGGGGAAGGGGCTATTGTAAACAGCAGACGTGGCATTTAAGCAGCTAACTGGCCTAACCAACCACGCCACCACCCGGGAGGCAGCAATGCCAGGTGGAGAGTAAGTGCAGAGGCCCTGAGGCAGGCACGTGCCTGGCGTATTTAAGAGCAGCAAAAAAAGCCAACGTGGCGGGGCTGGCCGGTTAGAGCACAGGGTTGTTAATTAACACCAAGGTCCAGATTTGGGATTCCATCCTGGCTAGCTGCCAAAAAAAAAAAAAAAAAAAGGGCCAGTATGGCAGAAGCAGAGTGAATGAGGCCAAAAGAAGTATTAGAGAAGGCTAGGGGGACAGACAGAGACCACACCAGCAGTTACTAACCTTGGGGATAGGTGAACTTGGTTGGGAAAAACATGTATTTCTTAATTTCCAGTAACCTCAAAGTGAAAGACGGCATTTAGAAGCACAGGCAACAAATCACGGTAATTACGAGCAGTGCCTATGACTCTGAATAGAAAATCACAGATATTTTCACATCAAATTATAGTTGTTGTAGATATCTAGTTCCACATATCACTCTACTCATCACTACTTCAAAATTATAGCCATTATCAGACCCGCCACTGATCTTATTGTTTAGTAATAAAGAACTGCATTTATTATACCACAAATTTATGTTTAATATTTTGACATGTGCACGTTAATTACTTAGCTTTGCAACCATGTGTTTCATTTTACGCTTCATGATCATTAGCCTGAGAAAGGGTGCCCAGGCTTTCTCCGGCTGCCCAAGGGGTCCAGAGCACAAAGAAGGCTCAGAAGCCTGGAACAGATAGACCCAGAGGGTCACAGCAGGGGCTCTGGACTTATGCAGCTCCCCAGGCAGGCCCTGAAGCTAAGCTGGGTTGAGATGGACCTAAAAGTTACCTGAGTGAAGAGCTCTCCTAACAGAGCTGGCACCAGACCAACCTCACAATAAAAAACAATTGATAAATGAATCTGATTTATATTTTTAATAGATCACTTTAATGGACTGATCATTTTTAGTAGATGGAGTGTTATATGAATAACTGATCTTGGAGAAGGGGACCCGGTTGTTTCTGGCCAGAGAGCAAAGAATAAACACAAGCACTTGAGCTGTTAAAACAAATGATCCTTAATTTTGAAAATGTGGCTTGAGTTCTTTGAGGGTAACTGTGATACCTTCTTGTGCAAAAACATACAAAAATTAAAAAAGGAAATACAGATCAACTTTCACAGCACCATCTGCTAATATTTTGCATCTATCCTTTCTAGACGTTGCATACAGTAAGCGAGAGTCAGGAAACTTTTCTGTAAAATGCAGAATTACTATCTGTAAATACCACAGCAGTGGCAGGGCAGGCCAGGAGGGACATAGGTGGGCTAGAAGAAAGAAGGAAACATAGAAGGGAGAGAGAGAGAGAAACAGACCGCAAAGAACGAAGGAAGGAAGGAGGGAGGGAGGGAAGGAGGGAAGGAGGGAAGGAGGGAAGGAGGGAAGGAGGGAAGGAGGGAAGGAGGGAAGGAGGGAAGGAGGGAAGGAGGGAAGGAGGGACGGAAGGAAGGAAGGAAGGAAGGAAGGAAGGAAAGAGAGAGAGAAAGAAAGAAAGAGAAAAAAAGTGGATCTTAAATTTTGAGTGTCTTTTTAATATATGTCAAAATGACCATCTGGTTTCTTCTGATCTAGTAATATGATTTAATATATTATCTGACTTACTAATACTAAACCATCCTCCCATCGCTGGTATACGGAGTTGTTGGTCATTATTCTTTTCCTGTACTGGTAGATCCTATTTGCTAATATTTTACTTAGGGGTGCTGCATTTACACTCATGAGTGTAACTGGCCTATGCTTTCTTTTTTTGTGTATCTGTCAGTTTAACCGCAGTACTGTGGCAAAAGACACAGGTTCTGGAACTAGCCTTCCTGGTTCCAATCTCAAGTTTTAAAATAAAAGTTCTTAGTTAAAAGCAGGGCTTATCTTGAGCCGATACCACAATGACTTCCACTGCCCTGGAAACCAAGCATCCCCCCTGGAGTGGAATGCTCCCTCCAACTGGCAAGAAGTCCCCTTTACACCCTCCCATGGGCACAGGCTGCTCTGACAGGAGCTGTCACGTGCATGTCAACATGTGACCAGGGCTCAGAGAAAGGAGATGGAAATAGCACGTGCCTCTGCATGTAGCCAGGGACCTTGTCCAGCCCAGGGCACCTCCAAGGAGCTCACAGTTTCCCCTTTTATGGAAGGGGATGTCAAAGGTGAGGGATGCTAAGTCATTTGCCCTAAGTATTTCCACGTTACCAAATCCTAGAATGTGGGGTTTATTTTAAGGTTTAATTCTCCCTTTTGTAGAGCAAAGAGATTTCACTTTGCTTCCATCTTCCAGACTCTCCCACTCCTGTGTCAAAAAGGAATCTACTCCTGTGCAAGAGAGATTCTGCTCACTCACGCCCAGGACATGGTGGAACCGCTCCATGCCACACCACCCACAGAGACCCAGGAGGCTGTGCTTTCGCGCCAGCAGCCACCCTTTCCCGTGCCAGGTTTCGGGCCGTCCTTACCCACTGTGTGAACAGCCTTGGGCGCATGTGTAGGAGCCTGAAGTTGCTCTTGACAAATCCCAGGCTCTTGGCTCTTACCTTGTAATGAGCCAGCTGGAGGGCAAGCTGGACAAAAGCGTCTGGGCTGGTTCGGCATTTCTTGATTTTTCCTTTACCAAAGGCGTTGAACGGGAAAGAGTGAAAATCCACATCGTTTGCGAGAAGATTTGCACTGTTCAGGGAGGTCTCTATAACCTCTTGACACTGAAGAGAAAGGAGAAAAAGGCTGCACTTACTGAGGCGGATTGTACTGCAACACACCCAGAGGAAAATCAGGGGCTAGTTTTCAGCACAGCTACAACACTGACACTTGGAAATACGCAGGTCACGTTTACTTCTTGGTTCTTTCTGGAAAGGTTATCCAGAAGCCCCAGCAAGGTAGGAATGTAGTGTCCCGCCCCCCACCCCACACGCAGAGGGGTAACCCAAGCAGTGGGAACACAACACAGGTAGGAGACTGGGGCTTACTGCTTTCCAGTGGGATCCTAAAAGTTATTTCGAACAATCATGGGTTTTGTTCTATGGAGCCCCCTGTTGCTACACAGAGGCAACAGAGGAACAAATTTTTAAAAATAAATTAAAAAAACACCAGACAACCATAAATGGAACATTGTTCAGCTAAAAGGAAATGAGCTATCAAGCCATGAAAAGATGTGGAGGAGGGCCGGCCCATGGCTCACTTGGGAGAGTGTGGTGCTGATAACACCAAGGCCACGGGTTCGGATCCCATATAGGGATGGCTGGTTGGCTCACTGGGTGAGCGTGGTGCTGACAACACCAAGTCAAGAGTTAAGATCCCCTTACCGGTCATCTTTAAAAAAAAAAGATGTGGAGGAAACCATAAATGGAACATTGTTCAGCTAAAAGGAAATGAGCTATCAAGCCATGAAAAGATGTGGAGACATAATGCATATTAAATGCATATTACTAAGTGACAGAAGCCAGTCTGAAGACTGCATACTGCATGATTCTAACAATACGACGTTCGGGAAAATGTATAACTACAGAGACAGTGAAAAGATTAGCGATTGTCAGGTTTTAGCAGAGAAGGACGGATAAACAGGGAAATCACAGAGGATTTTTAGGGCAGTGAAACTATCCTGTATGGAACTACAATGATGGACACGTGTCTTTGTACACTTGTCAAAACCCACAGAATGGGCCGGCCCGGCGGTGCACTGGAGAGTGCGCCACTTGGGAGTGTGGTGGCGCTCCCGCCAAGGGTTCGGATCCCATGTGGAGACC
>NW_007732814.1:19801-21667 GCF_000696425.1 Galeopterus variegatus
TCTCTATATGGGACCCGAACCCTCGGCGGGAGCGCCGCCGCACTCTACCGAGTGCGCCACCGGGCCGGCCCCAAATCCTTATTCTTTACAGAAATATCGCAAGGATTTAACCACAGCTGCTAACTTGTGCGCACACAGTACGTGCAGCCACCTTAGGAGGTGGGTCTTATTTCCATCTTACTGGTGAGAAACATGAGACAGGAGAAGGTCTGATGCAAAACTCCCAACACGAAGCCTACTTCCAGGTCCTGGGCTCCACAGCAGGGGCTCTCTGGGTGCCGTCCCCTTGACTGTTTACATCTCGTCTGTAAGGCAGTCACTATCATGTCCGTGTGTATAAATGAGAAAACTGGGCTGGAGAGAGGTGAAGCTGCTTGTCTAAGCTCACACTCCTCGGTGAGCCAGGATCTAGACACAGGTGTGGGTATCCCTTCTCTCTAGTGAGTAAACCTAGGCCGACTCATGCCACAACATTTATTGAGCACCTACTATGGGTCGGCACCACAGTAGCACCAGTGACGGAGCAGACAAGAACTGTGCTTTGTGAGCGCTGTTCTGCAGTGAACAGAACACACAAGAATTTCTGCCCTTTCTCAAAGAGTGAAACATACCCCTGTGACCCAGTAATTCCATTTCTAGGTATGTACTCAATGAAATCAAACAAAAATGTATTATCACACAAAAACTTTTACCCAAATGTTCATAGCAGCATTATTCATCATAGCCCCAAAGTGGAAACAATCCAATTGTCCACCAGCTGATGAATGGATTAACAAGTTGTGGTCTACCCATATGACGCAGTATTATGCGGCCATACGAAGGGACGAAGCGTTGATATGTGCTACAGCATTATGAAACGTTATCATTGAAAACCTCATGCTAAGTGAAAAGCCAGACACAAAAGACCACATATTGTAAGATTCCATTTCTATGAAATGTCCAGAGTAGGCAAATCCATAGAAACAGAGCAGATCAGTGGCTGTCAGGGGCTGGTGAGAGAAAGGAACGAGGACTTTCTATCTGGGGTGAAAGAAGTATTCTGAATTAAACTGTTGCATAACCACCTTGCGAATACACTAAAAACCACTAAACTGCACACTTTCAAAGTCGGGATTTTATNGGTGATGATATGTCAGGGTGGGTTCATCAACTGTGACAACCGTACCACTCTGGGGAGGGACGCTGACAGCGGGGGAGGCTGTGCATGTTGGGCGGGGGACAGGGGTACGTGGGAAATCTCTGTACCTTCTGCTCAGTTTTGGTATGACCCTAAAACTGCTCTAAAAAATAGTCTGTTAAAAAATTATTTATCTATTTTTTAAATTTTTTTATATAACAGATTTTTTAAAAAATTTACCTTCTTAATATACATTGTAGTTGATTTTCGTGTCCCTTTACTTGTTCCTTCCCCACCCCCACCCCCCGCCACCAATATTGCCCTAGGAAAATCTCCCGGGCACAGGGCTCTGTCTCAACAGTCTTCAACTGAGCTTGTAAACACTCAGGAGTTGCAGCTGGAAAATTCAGTTGTGAGAGTATAAATCTGCTTCTCACCCCAGGTAAATAACAATTGTTTGATCATCTGGACTTACTTCCTCCGGGATGTCCCACTGTAGCCTGGTGGGGTATGGGATATTTGGGTTGGTGTCCCCTTTACAGTGTCCATCCTCTGCATAGCCCAGCTGGAAGGTGTCGGTGGCCATGACATACTGTCAAAAACAAAAAGGTGTACATGTAAACTCAAGAGCTTATTACAGCTAACAGTGTTACACAAATGTGTTGGACCTCCAAAGGTGGACAAATCCTTATTCTTTTTTTTTTTTTCCTTTTTGTCTTTTTTCGTGACCGGTAACGGGATCGCAACCC
>NW_007732814.1:23019-24475 GCF_000696425.1 Galeopterus variegatus
AACCACCTTGCGAATACACTAAAAACCACTAAACTGCACACTTTCAAAGTCGGGATTTTATGGTATGTGAATTGTATTTCAACAAAAAATAAAAAGCTTTTTTTTAGAAAGGAATCCTGTGCTCGGGGAGCTTACATTTCAGTGAGGCAGGTAAAAAAAACAACAACAAAACAGCACAAGGTCAGGTGGCGACTGTCACACGTTGAGGGGGATGATAGGGTGGGGTGGGTGCCGCTTACACATGTGGTCAAGATCTGAGCAGACCTCAGCGAGCCACGGGGCCACGCTTGCCCACCTGCAAGCTGCTCTGCCTCAGAGCTCCTGCAGAGCCAGCGCATCTCGATGTCAGACACACATCGAGGGCACACAGATCCAACTGTGACTAGATCTTTCTTTAACTGGCACTGCATCCTCGCACCAGCCCCATTTTAATCTGGCACTGGGTCTCCCTGATGAGAGATGAGGTCAGTCCCCATTAATGTCCAGAGGGAGCCATGGTCCCTGGGGTCACAGGCCATGCTGTCAGCTGGACGGTAACAGTTAAACGCCACCACTTCTAATTGCCCACCCCGGTCTAAGACTAAATCCCTTTATCCTTATCGCATCCACAGCACTTAAAAAAATAAACTTGACCACATCCAATAAGACTGGATAGGAGCTTAAAAAGAAAAAACAAAAACAAAAAACCCGACCTTGTAAATATCCAGTAAATTTCTCTAAATTGGTAAATTAACCCTGTGTAATACAGGCTGCCTGTGGTTCAGATTCTTTCTCCTTTAGCAAACAACAGCTCTTGTGCCCATGTTATTGGGGACGTCCTTGAAATAGGGTGTAACAGGCCTGGACTATTATGCTGTGCAAAGAGACTCAAAGTGTGTCTTGTTGCTATGTCCAAAGGCACTGGAGGTGGTTTGATCTTTGCTGGATTTTCAGCAGAAAGGCTTTTTAAGCTTTTGTTGGCATCAGCAAAGAACCCTGGTGGTGGTGAAGAGTCCTTTTGATACTCAGCTCCTTTTTATCATGTATTAATGTCTTAGGACCACACCAGTGTCTTAAAGCCCGGAGCACTTTGTTTTTTCCTTTTTATCTTTCTTCCCATGTAGAAAACCTTCCTTGGCTGAAGGAGGGGCTGGTGAAGTTTGTCACACTGTCTAATTTCAGACACACAAACCTGGCTCCACGCCCTGTAAAGGACAGTGAGGTGATCGGCCACTGGCCACCGAGGTGTGGTCCCCACACATGCTGTGCCCTTAAGGTCATTTTATTCCACTTCCTTTATTAGACAAGCAAGAAAGTGAAAAAGACTGGAAAAAGACAGTTGTATATTCAACGTGAATCTCGAAAGGGTTTGTGGCTTTGGAAAAAAAAAATGACCTCGTCTCATCAAAACAAGTAATACAGTATTTTCTGTGTCAAATCCACTGCTGATGATCCTAGAGTTGAGCAATTTCTTTAA
>NW_007732814.1:25602-37595 GCF_000696425.1 Galeopterus variegatus
AAAAAAAAAAATGACCTCGTCTCATCAAAACAATACAGTATTTTCTGTGTCAAATCCACTGCTGATGATCCTAGAGTTGAGCAATTTCTTTAAACAAGAACATAACAGGTGAGTGAAGGAAACAAAATCTTCATTTAATTTTTCAGGCCAAACATGGAATAGTTCAAACAACTCAAAGAGTAATGAATTTTTTTAAAAAAGGGGGTGGGGGCGGAGGCCAATCCACACTGTATTTAAAAAGCCAGGAGAAAGGAGAGGATTGCAGGGATTGGGTGGTTTTTTTAAATAACAAGCTAATAACAAGCTAATTTTAAGAATTAAAGTGATACATTAGGTAAAAGGCATGCTGCTTTTTTATAAACCAAGATTTTAATATGCTTGCTTCTATTTGGCCTAAAACTTGGTAGGTAGAAAAAAAACTAGGAAATCCAACAAATAAGAGATAGTTTATTGAGAATAAACCTGGCTTCAGTTCTGCCCTGAAGTCACTGTGGGAGAACCGACGGCCATTTCCTGAGCTCTGATCCATAAGGAGATGGCATGAAACATGCTATTTAAGGAACCTAAGTGACAGGCACTGAAGACAAGAAATGCCTTTACTTTAGTGGTTGAACTCTATATTCAGTACCAGGACGTGTTAAATATTCATATTGTATGACTCGACAAATATCGCAAAACTAAAATCGGTCTGGGGTTTGGATCGGCAAAAGCAATTTCCACATTCGGGTTACAATGCAAGACCCACCTCCCAAAGGTGCCCAACGATGGGCGCGTCGGCCCAGGCGTGCTCTGCGTTCATGCCTATCTTGCCGTTTTTGAAGACGATGAACGTGAACGACTTGTCAAACCACCTGCGGGAAACAAGACAAAACGACCGAACACCGTACATCTGTTGTACCTGGTTGGGCTCATTTCCTCTGCACCCACCCCTCTAACGGCTACAGCAAATGTGCCGTGATGATCAAAGCACCGACAGGGCGCCAAGTCCTTCACCTCTTCCCTGCACCTGACACAAAGCTGAGCCTTCATGGTCTGGAGACTAGAAGAACAGGACCTGTTATTATCACACACGATGCGGGAGAGACCTGGGGCTGTCCCTGCAGGCACCCCCCCCCCCCCCCCNACTCAGCCTTGTCCCCAACCTGCCCGGGAGGCAAACAGACAAGGAAAAGAGGCTCCAAGAGCGGAGGAGCCTCCCAGGAGTCAGGAGACCAGCAGACACCCAGCCCAGCCCTGTCCACCTCTTCTCTGGCCAGAGAGACAGTGTTGGTGGAGGGACAAAAAATCAGAAGTTACTTGTTTATGCTAGTTTATTCCTCAGCAGCATAGATATTGCAGCACGGGTGTCAGCCACCTGGGATAGTTATCCAAGTTCACAGGCAGACCCCCATCTTTCAGAAGTTACGATACCTATCAAAACATCTGCCGTGCAGGAGAGACTTGGCATAGCTGTCCATTGATGTGACCGGGTCCTCCTTTTTATATCCTTCTTCGGTTTCATCTAAGGTCACAAAGAACGCTGCTTTCTCAATGGCGTCAAGAGACTGCTTATTTTTCCCACGTCCAAAGTAGGCCTGGCGACACTTGGCCCAGGGTACTCTGCGGTAAAGATTAAATATGCTAAATACCTGGTGACATCTCCTTGCACATGAGGTTGGAAAAGACACAGTAAAACCTTTACAGTTTTTCAGGAATTTCCTGAAGAACGCTGCACGTGTCTAACTTCCTGCACCTGAAACTGTCTGACAGCCTGCCTGGTGTCCTGTGTCATTTGCCGCAGGGCAGTTCATCTTCACCATGTCTCCAGACCACAGCACAGAGCAGGGTGTGCAATTCCTGTTCAATGTTAATTTCTAATGGACGACCAGAGTGCAGACTGGCCCTGTGAGCGCAGCTGCAGGGAGCGGCAGAGCCAGAACAAAGCGAGCCCCCCACACCCTTCCCTGCCCCCACCCCGCCCAGCCCCTCCTCGGGAGCCGTCCTAAAAAGGCTCTGGCAGCAGATGTCACAGCAAACATGTGTGTGAGCACTGCCCTCATGCCAGGCTCTGCTCCAAGCCTTTCCCATGTGCTACCTCACTGATCTTTTCAACGCTACCATCTTTCAGATAAGGAAATTGAGGCACAGAGAGTTTAGGTCATGACTATTTTATGGCGGGGAGGGATTCAAACCCAGGCTGTTCCCCTCAAGTCCATGCTATGAATGACCAGATGTCACCCCATGATGAGGTCCCCATACCCAGCTCCCTTGGGACGCACAGAGCTGATGTGCCACCTACAACCTTCTGGAAAGATGCCCCAGCCATGGCTTCCTCTAACTTCTCCTGGACCCTCTCATTTCATTCCCCCAGGCTCCTCTGCCTCTGTCTGGCCTTCCAGATCTGGCCATCCGGCCTCCTGGATCCCACTCTCCGCTCTCAATGAGTGCTCGGCGTGGCAACCCTGGGTGTCAGCAAGCCCATAAACATGATGGGTACCCCATGCGTGCCCAGCCCAGGGGTGGGGATGTCTTCCACCCTCCTTGTGAAGGGCTCGCATAGGGAAGATGCTGGTGCTGTCCCATCCAGAGAGAAGCACGCAGTCGGAGGTGCTTGTGGAGCCACCGGGCATGACAGCCTGGTCCCCCCATGGCACCCACCCTGCATGCCCCCCTCACCCCCTCTGCAGCTGACACTCAGGTGAGCAGGCAGGGAGTGAGCTCATCCTCCCCAAGGCCCATGTCCCCCCTGCTGCTCTATCCAGCCTCGTCAGCACCACGGCAGATGCTCAACAGTCCCAGGGTTCCTCGAGTACATCCTCTTAATCCGTCATGCAGTGTTCTGTCCCATGCCCCCTGCTTCAGGGACCCCTCCTCCACAATGGACCAGAAAAATCTCTCCTGTCATAATCTACCCATGTCATTCCCAGCCTGAGGCGGCTACTTTAAAGGCACCGGGTCACAGATTCAGGCCCAAGTGCAGTTAGGCACCCCCCTCCCCAAGCCTGGCACTGCCTCCCAGCCTCCCACCACCGTCCCCCCAGCCGCCCCATGGTTCCCACCTGCTGGGCTGCCTCCAGGCACACGCTTCTGCCACCAGACACCCTGAATCTTCCTGGCTCGCTCCCACTCTCTGCCAGACACAGCCACCTGCAGTCCCTCTACCCAATGCAAAGCCTTTCCTGATCTTTGCAGAGGGGTCATCCACCTGCCTTACTCCTAACCCTGGCACAACAGTGATCACACTGCTGGAACTCGGCAGCTCTCAACCGGGGACGAGAGTGCCCCCTGGAGTCACTGGGTGATGTCTGGAGACATTTTTGGTTGTCATAGCTAGATTGCTGCTGGCGTCCGGTGGCAGAGGCCAGGGATGCTGCTCACTATCCCAGATGCACAGGTCAGTGTCCCTCCGCCCCCAACAAAGAATTCTCCAGCCCCAAGTGCAGGCGGGGCTGAGGTCGAGAAACCCTGCTGTATTAGTTCAAGCTCAGTCCTCCAGCAATAAATGCCTCTGGTTGACTCTCTTTCAAAGCAGCAAGGAAACGGAACCCTAACACAGGGACCTTGGTTTAAGTTTGTTCTGTTTCCTGAATTAATAAAGATGCCCGTGAAAAAGCCCAACTCCTCACTTCTCTCTGTCATGTGCCTTATCTGCCTGTCACATACAAGGGTGGCTGAGGGACCCCACCTTGTCCTCACTGCTCTCATGACCCACCAGGCTAGGCGTGGGACCTGCTAGCACAGAACAAAGCAGAGCCAGGGTGGTGGCCCTGCTCTGGTGTCACCACAGGTCACCAGCAGGGACAGACCCCGGGTAAGGAACATGCCATAAACACCTCCACGGCCTCCGCAGACGTGCCCAGGCCAGGGGCTGCACACCTGTCTGCCGCGGTGAGGGCCGCCAGCTTTGCCTCCCCGGCCTGAGGCTCCGATGGGTCGTCCAGAATCCTCTGAATCTGCTGCTCGATCTCTCGGGGCTTCAGCAGCCTCCCGTCATGGTAGAGCCAGACCTTGAAGTAGCGTCCCGCGTGGTACACAACGATATGTTTGCTGTCCTTCATGTGCTGGATGGTGTCTGCAGCAGGGCGTGGAGGGGGAGACAGAAACCCAGAGTCACAGAGCAGGGCCACAGTGAGATGACCGTACCCAGATTTCTTAAATGGCACGCAGTTCCGCACTCTGCGTCACTCCGTTCAGTTTAACGAGCCTGTTTCTCAAGACTTCAAATGATTAAGTACAGAATCGAGGGTGAGAGCACTGGAACCAGACAGGCCTGATCTCTAAGCTCAGCTCGGCCACTCACTGGGTGTATTTTTCAGGGCGGATAACTCAACCCTCTCTAAGCCTCAATTTTCTCATCTGTAAAATGGAGACAATACTCAGGACCCTTGTAGGGTTGTGCAACAATTAAAAGACCATCCATACAGCTCATAGATAGTAATCATTCCAACAGTGCAGCTATTTTTTTTTATCAATTAGTTACAATAGGGCAATTTGGAAGACATTCTGAGAAAGGAAGTGGGAAGTTAATAACACAAAGAGACCTGTTTCATAAAAATTACTCAAAGGCAAACTTTAAAAGGCTTAAGATATCTCAGGAATATGATTAAATAAACTCATTCCACAAGTGTGTGTCAACATGTCAACTGAACAGTCAAGAACCGTATAGTGTGGAGCACACAGGGACAGCTGAACAGGACACACTCTAGTGGAGGCGACATGATAAACACACAATTAATAACAGGACAAGTGCTAGGAGAGGCTAGGAATCCTATGACAAAGGGGCCCACCCTCACCTGCAGATGAGAGCAAGCCCTGCCGCCACCCACTAAGGAAGTGACGTTTAAGAAGGACGGAGCCAGATAAAGCCTGGAACACATCCCTATCCATGCTGGATCTCATTTTTAAAATGTTTAGCAAGCCAGGGAAAGAGGAGAACTTACTAAGCCTGCTGAAGGGTTTCTACCAGAAGCTTGGAGCAGACATGCATTTGAAGCCTTAACTTTAAAGTCAGAAGACAAGAATGCACACCACGACCACTTATATTCAAAATTATACCCGAGATCCTGGCTGGAGCAGTAAAATAAGAAAAAAGAAATAGAAGATAAAGGAATTTTTTTTCCCCCTGCAGGTGGCTGGTACTGGGATCTGGACCCATGACCTTGGTGTGATAAGGCTGTGCTCTAACCAACGGAGCAAACCGGCCAGCCCAGATAAAAAAGAATTAGAAGGGACATACCAATGCTGTCACTCATAGCTATGATTAGCCACACAGAAAACCCAAGAAAACCTACCAGCTGTTTAAATTAACAGGAATACAGCAAGGTATAAACTCAATTTATAAAAACCATTTGCATTCCTATACCCTAGTGTAGAGGCTGAATTGTGCCCCCACACCCCCATTCCTATGAAATCCTAACCTCTGGTAGCTCACACTGTGACCTTATTAGGAGACAGGGTCTTTAAAGAGGTAATTAAGGTAAAATGGGGTCATTAGGGTGAGCCTTAATCTTATGTGACTGGTGTCCTCATAAGAAGAGAAGATTAAGACACAGACACAGAGGGACGACCACGTGAGGGTGCAAGAAGGAGATGGCACCTGCAACCAGAGAGAGAGGCCTCGGGAGGAACCAGCCCTGCGACACCTTACCTTAAACTTCCAGCCTCCAGAACTCGGAGGAAATAAATATCGGTTGTTTAAGCACCCATCTGTGGGATGTGTCATGGCAGCCCTAGGAAACTAATAGTTCAGTAACTAGCAACGTGAAAATATATTTAAAAGGATCAACAAAACAATAAGGTACCTAGGGATAACTGTAACAGATGATGTGCAAAATGCCACGGAGGAAAGCACGATATTTTTATTAAAGTCATTATTTAAAAAAAAAAAAAAAAAAAAAAAAAAACAGAAGAACAGAGAACTAAACCACGTTCGTGGGAAGTCAGGCTTCATATTGCAGCGACGGCGACTCGCCCCGGTCTGTGCATTTCAAGGCAATTCATAAAATGGGTAGGCTGATCCCAAACTGCACAGAGAAGACTACGGGGCCAAGACAGGGAGGAATTCACCTTAGCAAATACTAAGATTTATTATAAAATCTAAACAGTTTGGTATCGGGACAAAATGGACTAAGAAAAAAAAAAAATCTTAGAACAGAAAAGAGCCTAGAATCAGCCCCACACGTGCCTGAAACCTGTGCACAAAATCTGTGTGGGATGCGATGACCTGTTACTCTCTCCTGGGGCTGGGACTGTGGCCGCCCACGTGATAAAAGTTGAAATTAGATACGTATCTCATGCTGAACGTAACAGTAAATTCCAGACTAAAGATCTATAAATAAACAAAGCAAAAGGTAGATGCGTTTACAGGAGGGAAGGATTTCTTAAACAAGACACCAAAAGCCCAAAGGAAGAGATGGATACGTTGGGTGTTACCTCAAATTTTAATGTTAACGTACATTACTATGAAAAACTTGTGTGTGACAAAAAGACACCCAAAAGGACTGATCTGAAGAAAGAACTGGTGGGATCAGTGTTTTATCTTCTTTTCACCTTTTCTAGCATTGGTGATAATTCCATGACAGAGCAACAAAAATTACTGAATAGAAAAAAGTCAGAATGTCAGAACTTTAAGAGAAGTTTATATATTTCTTTCCTTTTATTTTCTTTTATTATTTTCCTTATTTCCACCCAATCGGAGTGGCTGGGTTGTCGAGGACAGTGGCAAGTGAAGGACAGGCTCGTTCCATGGGGACAGGTGGTGAATGGCCGGTGGTCAGGCTTTGTCCTCTGGCTGCCCACAAACAGCACCGCGCGGTCATTCAGGCTCATCTTTCTGTGATTGCCAGTGAGGCCGAAGGTGTTTCCTAACTCACTGAACATTTTTCCTTCTGTGAACTCCTTGGGTGTGCCCTCCGTCCACTTTCCAATTAGGATCCTTATGTTTTGCCGACTGATTTCTAAGAACCCTTTACATAGTGAAACCCTTTTCTCAGCTGCGAGCATTTCCCCTCAATTTATCAGCCTTTCTAAACCGTCTGAAGTATTTTTTGAAATTACAGAAAATTAAAATCTTTATACTGCCAATGTTTGAGTTTTTCAGGGGTTGTAATGGGTTGAACTGTGTCTCCCAAAAACATATGTCCGAGTCCGAGCCCCCATACCTGTGAATGTGACCTTATCATTTGGAAACAGGTCTTTGCTGAGATAATTATGATGAGATCATACTGGACTAGGGTGGGCCCCAAATCCAGTGACTGGTGTCCTTAGAAGAGGACACACAGACATAGAGGAGAAGGCCACGTGACAACAGAGGCAGAGATCAGAGTGACGCGTCCACAAGCCAAGGAAAACCTGCAGCCACCAGAAGCTGGAAGAGGCAGGAAGGACCCTCTCCTAGAGCCTTTGAAGAGAACGTAGCCCTGCTCTTGACCTTGGATTCTGGCCTCCAGAACTGTGAGACAAGAAACTTCTGTTGCTTTAGACAGCCAGTTTGTGGTCACCCCAGGAAACTAATGCAGGTGTCATGCTCAGAAAGGTTGTCCCCAAGTACACAAAGTAACTATGTTTTATCTTAGCACTTCCCGTTTCTTGTTTCTTTTTAATATGTAAATGTTTACTCTATCTGGAATCATTGTATTTAGACTGGTATTTCCCAAACTTGTCTGACCATAAGGACCTCCTGAGATAGTGACTGAAAGCAGATGCCAGGCAGCCCCCAGACACCCCTGAGAGCAGATGCCAGCCCTGCCGGACCCCCTGAACCCACCTCCTTCAGGGGGCCACCATCTGCCTTCCTCAGTGCGCTGGGTGATTTTTTTCCATCAGGGAGACCCTATTACAGGACAGAGAGAACCATCTTCACTTTTTTCCAAAGTCAGCCACTGTCCCAGACTGTTTCTTGCCAAAGCTCCATTTTTCACAGTATGTCTGGCCGCACGGCAGTGGACTCCAAAGTGCGACAGAAAGACAAGAGGTGTATTTTTTAGCCAGAAACCCCTAACACTGTGAAAGCAGTGAACAAACATGGAGTGAGTTTTTACAGAACCTGTGAATGCAGTATCAGAGGAGATGGAAGAGGCCGCTTAAGAAAGTCCACCCAAGGCTGCTCGGCGAGCTCAGCCGGTTAGAGCACAGCCTTACAACACCAAGGTTGCAGGTTCTGATCCCTGTACTGGCCAGCCGCCACCCCCATCCCCCCAAAAAAAGCCCACCTAGCGGCCAGCTCTTACACAAGGATACAGCAAGGAGCCCTGACGACCACCACGGGCCAAGTGACTGAGCAGGGCTCACGGTTTGGAGGCTCCAGGCTGCAACAACACACTCAAAATGCTGGATCAGCTCAGGACTTGTAGGATCAGCCTCAACAGCAGCACTGAAACTCGTGTATTATGACAGACTGTTGTGGCGGTCTCAGACAGGGACAGGCTCATCAATCAAGTGACTCTGGGTAGTTCCCCACTTGGGAAAACAGAGGCTCACAGACAGCACAGCCTCAGCCCTGGCTGGCCTGGATAGTCCCGGTTGGTGCCCATTGTCCCTCCCTGTCATTCTTAAGGATGTCCCAGCTTGGACAGCAGATTATGTAGCCACCACACCCGGGTCAGGCAGCTAATAAGTGAGTGGGCTAGACCACAAATCTGGCTTCTCGAGCACGATCCAGTGTGCGTTCCACAATAAGCCCTGCTGCGGGCCTGCGCTACAGCAACATGTCTATGAGGAATCAGAGGAAGAAACAGGGGTATTTCAGCAGACCCGAAAAAGCCCTCTGTAAGACAGACTTCCACCAAAGAGAAATTAAAGTCTGGAAATAAATAAGTCAACTGTCCGGGACTGATAAAGATAAAGGAAATTCAACGGAAGGAACGTTCACCAGCCTAGAATCTCAGGAAAGGTTAGCACAGATCAGTTTGGTCCCTTTGACAGTTCCTCTGACATCTCCCAATGATGAGCACCAGGAGAGACAGTTCTGACCCCCAAAGGGAGCCCCGAGGACCCCCTCACCTGTTTCCTCTCCCGGGATCCGAGAAGTATTAAACATTCGCTCCCATTGAGCAGAGCAGAGTGGAATTGTGGATCCCAAAACACAAATCTGTAAAAAGAATATGTTTCAACAAACAAAAATGCCACAGGGAGACCAAAAAATAAAAAAAGGCAAATTAAGACCACACATGTAAATGCGGGATTTGCTTTCCGTACACATGGCAACAGTCTGTCTTCATCTTTTCCAGTAGTTCTCTGGGATAGTTCACTGGGGGACTTGAACCATGCCAGGTACAACTTCCTGCATAATTAAGTCCTAAATAACACATTCTGAATAATTTTATAAACTGACACTGAAACCAAAGGGGTATTCGAGGAAGAAACGTCTTGCTTCTCATGGGTTGCACACCGACAACATCATTTTCCTTCAGAAACAAACAAGGGTCTCTTTGATGGGCAAATTACAGAGCTGAAGCACAGCGGGTGTCCAGTCACTTAATGTATGCAAGGAGAACTGAATCTCAAAATAATCATGCTGGGTGACAGCAACCAGACCAAAAAATCCTAAAGAGCACAAACCATATGGTTCCATTTACATAAGCTTTAGAAATTACAAACTAATCTGGAGTGACAGATAATAGATCAGGGTTACCTGGCGGGGCAGGAGGGGGCAGCAGGGGGCAACCACAAAGGGGCACAGGGAACTTTCAGGGTGACGGGTGGATTCACTACCTTGACTGTGGCAATGGTTTCACGGGTGTGCAGGTACAGATACGTCAGAACTTACCAAACCGGGCACTTCAAGTGTGTGCAAAATACCAACTGTACCTCAATGAAGCTGTCTTAAAATCATGTTTTAAAAAAAGCAATCAGCCTACTGGTTTGATTTCCTCGCGGTCCAGTTTGCGTCTGTAAAGCAGGATGGCGTGCACGGTGTTGCCTGCTCTTGCTGCCTGAATGTGAGTCGGAGTGATGTACAGAAAGTCCTGAAAAAGCAGACAGAATGTTCGCGGGAGAGAGCGGCTAACTTAAACACGCTGTAGAGCAGCCCACCCTTAAACCACGTCTACAGACGTGTCCGATTACATCTGCTAAGCTAGAAATTAAATTGCAACTTAATTTCATTAATTAACTAATTTAAGTTTGCTGTACTTTGTCAGTTTCACTTTGCTAATGTTTTAAAAGAACACAAGCCCCCGAGTATTCTTGGGCTATTAAAGATAACAGGATTTCTCCCCAAATATCCTCATATAATGCAGGGAAGTAACTAAAGATTAAAGGAACTTTTCATATAGAGCAGTGCTTACAACTTTCTAAATTATGAGACACACTTCGAAATGTCTACATTTTTAACAACTGGAAAAAAAGGCCAAGGGACACAGTCTAAACTACATTTGGAAAGAGTCTATGTGCACAGTGTGTCCCCAGTTATGCAGGGAAGTAGCTCTGTCTGGAGGAAATAAACACGAACGTCTCCAGGAGGGAAAGGGCAGCGGGGGGAGAGCACACCCCCCCGCGGTGCAGGGAGAGAAGGTTCTGTGTCCTGCACCAGCTCCTCCCTGGGTCTGAGATTGTTTCAGACAGAAAAAAAGAAAGAAAGAAAATTTTGAAACAGAGAAAAACAGAAAAAAAGCAAATGATAAAGAGAAATAAGGAAAAGAGGGAAAAAACAAAAGGAGTGAAAAACAGAAGAAAGAAAAGAGAAAGAATTCTATTCGCCAATTGTTCAACAGAGGCCGAGAACCCAAAAATCAAGGGGCCTCATGGCCACCATCAATGTTTGAAAAGACAAAGAAAGACCAAGAGACATTGATCAAAAACTGCCCTGAATACATGACCATCTGGCATCTGAGAACACGGAAGCAAGAAGCTGGCCAAGCCACTGTCCCTGAGCTCTGGGGGTTACGCAGTGACACAAAGTCTTAAGGCTACTGTGGCACTAAGTTACAGGGGGTACAGGGACGTGTGTAGTGAGGAATCCTGTTTGCCATGAGCATGTTTTTGCAATCCAAATTTCCATGCAGGAGCTCAGTGTCCTCGAGCCACTAGGCAAACGCGGAGGGACGTCCACGTGGTCTCTGGTGTGGTCAGCGGGACAGAGAAGGACACGGGTGAGCCTGGGTTCCTTCCCGGGCACCCGTAGGACTCACCATTGCATAGTAGTTGCTGTTGACCATCAGCGGCCCCCGTCCTCGGAGGTAGACATATTCTTCCCACCAGTCGCTCACCTAGTGGACACACAGACAGACAGCGCCACGGGCTCAGCGGGTGGCCCCAGGGGCACGCAGTACTTCCTGGCAGACGTGGCAGCGGCTCTGGGGCCACTCCAGAAACACACAGTCCTAACCAGATGGGACACAAACCCGAGGGGACAGCAAGTGATGTTTTTAAGTCAAGACATAGCTGGAAGGTAGATCACCTTCATTTTGTAAATGATTTAAAAAGAAAAAAAACAAAAAAGACTCAATGGGAAGTGATAAATAACTGCTAAGATGTTTAATATCCAAGACTATCCAAAATTGCTCCGCAGACTGCTTCTCCTCCTCCTGTCTCCCGGGTCTCCCTGCAGAAGCCACCGTCTCCATCCGCTTCCGTGGTGAGAGCCACGGCATGCCACCTGGAGGTCACGTGTGCTGTCCTTGTTCCCCAGCATGCACATCTCGACATCCCCCAGCCAGCTCTGAGAGCCAACACCCATGATCTGGACCGAGGGGCCCCGTTTTTGTTAAGTTTGTGTTGAAGTCCTTCTGCATATGGAATGTGCACATGTGAGAGTCTGAGTGAGCAAAGGGGAGTCCACATCTACACCTTCAACACGCCTGTGCAACCAGGGCCTGATGAAAAATGGAACATGACCAGCCTCCTGAAGACTCCCGGGCTCCCTGCAAGCGCTGCCCACGCAGCCACGATGCTGACTTCTAGCACCATCTGCTGGCTCTCTCTGGATCACTCTTAACTCCTTCCCTTCCGTGTTAGTTGTTCCTCAAACCCTAGACTCCCTCTCATTTCATCCACTGACCATGTCCTCTCACACT
>NW_007732814.1:38346-41863 GCF_000696425.1 Galeopterus variegatus
TTTTTTCCATCAGGGAGACCCTATTACAGGACAGAGAGAACCATCTTCACTTTTTTCCAAAGTCAGCCACTGTCCCAGACTGTTTCTTGCCAAAGCTCCATTTTTCACAGTATGTCTGGCCGCACGGCAGTGGACTCCAAAGTGCGACAGAAAGACAAGAGGTGTATTTTTTAGCCAGAAACCCCTAACACTGTGAAAGCAGTGAACAAACATGGAGTGAGTTTTTACAGAACCTGTGAATGCAGTATCAGAGGAGATGGAAGAGGCCGCTTAAGAAAGTCCACCCAAGGCTGCTCGGCGAGCTCAGCCGGTTAGAGCACAGCCTTACAACACCAAGGTTGCAGGTTCTGATCCCTGTACTGGCCAGCCGCCACCCCCATCCCCCCAAAAAAAGCCCACCTAGCGGCCAGCCAGCTCAGCCGGTTAGAGCACAGCCTTACAACACCAAGGTTGCAGGTTCCGATCCCTGTACTGGCCAGCCGCCACCCCCATCCCCCCAAAAAAAGCCCACCTAGCGGCCAGCTCTTACACAAGGATACAGCAAGGAGCCCTGACGACCACCACGGGCCAAGTGACTGAGCAGGGCTCACGGTTTGGAGGCTCCAGGCTGCAACAACACACTCAAAATGCTGGATCAGCTCAGGACTTGTAGGATCAGCCTCAACAGCAGCACTGAAGCTCGTGTATTATAACAGACTGTTGTGGCGGTCTCAGACAGGGACAGGCTCATCAATCAAGTGACTCTGGGTAGTTCCCCACTTGGGAAAACAGAGGCTCACAGACAGCACAGCCTCAGCCCTGGCTGGCCTGGATAGTCCCGGTTGGTGCCCATTGTCCCTCCCTGTCATTCTTAAGGATGTCCCAGCTTGGACAGCAGATTATGTAGCCACCACACCCGGGTCAGGCAGCTAATAAGTGAGTGGGCTAGACCACAAATCTGGCTTCTCGAGCACGATCCAGTGTGCGTTCCACAATAAGCCCTGCTGCGGGCCTGCGCTACAGCAACATGTCTATGAGGAATCAGAGGAAGAAACAGGGGTATTTCAGCAGACCCGAAAAAGCCCTCTGTAAGACAGACTTCCACCAAAGAGAAATTAAAGTCTGGAAATAAATAAGTCAACTGTCCGGGACTGATAAAGATAAAGGAAATTCAACGGAAGGAACGTTCACCAGCCTAGAATCTCAGGAAAGGTTAGCACAGATCAGTTTGGTCCCTTTGACAGTTCCTCTGACATCTCCCAATGATGAGCACCAGGAGAGACAGTTCTGACCCCCAAAGGGAGCCCCGAGGACCCCCTCACCTGTTTCCTCTCCCGGGATCCGAGAAGTATTAAACATTCGCTCCCATTGAGCAGAGCAGAGTGGAATTGTGGATCCCAAAACACAAATCTGTAAAAAGAATATGTTTCAACAAACAAAAATGCCACAGGGAGACCAAAAAATAAAAAAAGGCAAATTAAGACCACACATGTAAATGCGGGATTTGCTTTCCGTACACATGGCAACAGTCTGTCTTCATCTTTTCCAGTAGTTCTCTGGGATAGTTCACTGGGGGACTTGAACCATGCCAGGTACAACTTCCTGCATAATTAAGTCCTAAATAACACATTCTGAATAATTTTATAAACTGACACTGAAACCAAAGGGGTATTCGAGGAAGAAACGTCTTGCTTCTCATGGGTTGCACACCGACAACATCATTTTCCTTCAGAAACAAACAAGGGTCTCTTTGATGGGCAAATTACAGAGCTGAAGCACAGCGGGTGTCCAGTCACTTAATGTATGCAAGGAGAACTGAATCTCAAAATAATCATGCTGGGTGACAGCAACCAGACCAAAAAATCCTAAAGAGCACAAACCATATGGTTCCATTTACATAAGCTTTAGAAATTACAAACTAATCTGGAGTGACAGATAATAGATCAGGGTTACCTGGCGGGGCAGGAGGGGGCAGCAGGGGGCAACCACAAAGGGGCACAGGGAACTTTCAGGGTGACGGGTGGATTCACTACCTTGACTGTGGCAATGGTTTCACGGGTGTGCAGGTACAGATACGTCAGAACTTACCAAACCGGGCACTTCAAGTGTGTGCAAAATACCAACTGTACCTCAATGAAGCTGTCTTAAAATCATGTTTTAAAAAAAGCAATCAGCCTACTGGTTTGATTTCCTCCCGGTCCAGTTTGCGTCTGTAAAGCAGGATGGCGTGCACGGTGTTGCCTGCTCTTGCTGCCTGAATGTGAGTCGGAGTGATGTACAGAAAGTCCTGAAAAAGCAGACAGAATGTTCGCGGGAGAGAGCGGCTAACTTAAACACGCTGTAGAGCAGCCCACCCTTAAACCACGTCTACAGACGTGTCCGATTACATCTGCTAAGCTAGAAATTAAATTGCAACTTAATTTCATTAATTAACTAATTTAAGTTTGCTGTACTTTGTCAGTTTCACTTTGCTAATGTTTTAAAAGAACACAAGCCCCCGAGTATTCTTGGGCTATTAAAGATAACAGGATTTCTCCCCAAATATCCTCATATAATGCAGGGAAGTAACTAAAGATTAAAGGAACTTTTCATATAGAGCAGTGCTTACAACTTTCTAAATTATGAGACACACTTCGAAATGTCTACATTTTTAACAACTGGAAAAAAAGGCCAAGGGACACAGTCTAAACTACATTTGGAAAGAGTCTATGTGCACAGTGTGTCCCCAGTTATGCAGGGAAGTAGCTCTGTCTGGAGGAAATAAACACGAACGTCTCCAGGAGGGAAAGGGCAGCGGGGGGAGAGCACAGCCCCCCGCGGTGCAGGGAGAGAAGGTTCTGTGTCCTGCACCAGCTCCTCCCTGGGTCTGAGATTGTTTCAGACAGAAAAAAAGAAAGAAAGAAAATTTTGAAACAGAGAAAAACAGAAAAAAAGCAAATGATAAAGAGAAATAAGGAAAAGAGGGAAAAAACAAAAGGAGTGAAAAACAGAAGAAAGAAAAGAGAAAGAATTCTATTCGCCAATTGTTCAACAGAGGCCGAGAACCCAAAAATCAAGGGGCCTCATGGCCACCATCAATGGAAAAACAAAAGGAGTGAAAAACAGAAGAAAGAAAAGAGAAAGAATTCTATTTGCCAATTGTTCAACAGAGGCCGAGAACCCAAAAATCAAGGGGCCTCATGGCCACCATCAATGTTTGAAAAGACAAAGAAAGACCAAGAGACATTGATCAAAAACTGCCCTGAATACATGACCATCTGGCATCTGAGAACACGGAAGCAAGAAGCTGGCCAAGCCACTGTCCCTGAGCTCTGGGGGTTACGCAGTGACACAAAGTCTTAAGGCTACTGTGGCACTAAGTTACAGGGGGTACAGGGACGTGTGTAGTGAGGAATCCTGTTTGCCATGAGCATGTTTTTGCAATCCAAATTTCCATGCAGGAGCTCAGTGTCCTCGAGCCACTAGGCAAACGCGGAGGGACGTCCACGTGGTCTCTGGTGTGGTCAGCGGGACAGAGAAGGACACGGGTGAGCCTGGG
>NW_007732814.1:42848-50468 GCF_000696425.1 Galeopterus variegatus
TTAAGTTTGTGTTGAAGTCCTTCTGCATATGGAATGTGCACATGTGAGAGTCTGAGTGAGCAAAGGGGAGTCCACATCTACACCTTCAACACGCCTGTGCAACCAGGGCCTGATGAAAAATGGAACATGACCAGCCTCCTGAAGACTCCCGGGCTCCCTGCAAGCGCTGCCCACGCAGCCACGATGCTGACTTCTAGCACCATCTGCTGGCTCTCTCTGGATCACTCTTAACTCCTTCCCTTCCATGTTAGTTGTTCCTCAAACCCTAGACTCCCTCTCATTTCATCCACTGACCGTGTCCTCTCACACTCTCTGTATGTCACAGCACAGACTGTGCCACCTAAGACTCCTGGTTGCAGGCCATGCCAATGAGACCACTGGGTTGAATTCAACCCCAGCGAGGCGATCAGCACTGCCCAATTCCACACCATGCACAGCACCCCAACCCTAACCAGCGAGCTCAGGAAGGACGCCCTTGGAATCAAAAGGAGCCAAAGAAGACAAGAGCCAGGTGCTAGGACACCACATTAGTGCCACAAGAGGAATAACTCATGACAAGATTCCAACACAAAGATGAAGAGGATGCCCATGTGCAAAACCAGCGTCGTGCCCAGTGCAGGACGCACATCCTCCTACCTGAGTCCCCGCCTGCACTCAGGGAGAAGCCGTCACCATAACTACACATCAGTCCTAACACACGAGTGCCCCTCTGCACGTGGTAAGACCATCTCCGTGACTTTGCCACTGGTCTTACTGCATAATTTTGGCTAATCTAAATTGTAATTTCAGCTGTTATCCCTGCCCCCCCCAATTATTATTTTCATACAGAAAAATTTCATCAAGAAAAATAGTGTGTATATGTACTTACATAATTTGTAGCCCACCAGGATTTTAACTTCAAATACCACTGTAGTCTTGGTCCGAGATTGACAGCGAAATCTTGTGCAAGTGCCGTCATGCGTTTGAAGTCTCCTTCCTTCATAAGAGGCTTCACCGACTCCAGATACTGGGGTTAACAAAGAACATTAACCCAGTTAAAACATGTTGATCAAAGCCTACAGTTTCCTCACCTGTGCCTTAAAACAAGTTACAGCATATTTAAAAGATTTTAAAACCTTCCCTAAGTTGGTCTTACCAGTCCACAGACAAGTTAACTCACTCCAGTGCTAAATGATGCTATAGGCTAACGATAATCAAACAATTAAACTTTTTATCCTTTATTGGCTTTAAAAGCATCACAAACCCTGCATCACCACAAAATCACCAAAGTGGCAAGGTCACTGGTTGACGAGGAAATTTCAAGAGTGTCTCTTTTCTTTTTTTTTTTTTTGTCCTTTTTTTTGTGAGACTGGCCTCACCGCGCTCAGCCAGTGAGTGCTGTGAGCGCACTGGTCATCCCTATATAGGATCGGAACCCGCGGTGGGAGCACTGCTGCGCTCCCAGCACCGCACTCTCCCGAGTGTGCCACGGGCTCGGCCTAAGAGTGTCTCTTTTCTATTAACTGGCCCTTAATAAAAGATCTGTTCTCACCTGAGGTACAGTGGTGACCTGAGACAGTGACCACGAGATGGGGTGGGTAATGCGGGGAGCTAGTCAGGGCTGGGGTCGGGCAGGTGCTCAGGCAGTACGATGGGAAGGAAAAGCTGGAATGGTGACAGGGGACAGGGACGGTCATGATGCCAGGCTCCGACCAGGGCTCCAGGTCCAGTTTTTAGCCCCTCACCCTTTGCCAAGCACTGCCTTGGTTGTACAGGCACCAGATATAAAAGCACGTTGGGAGCAGTTCATATATGCGACTTTCTCTAAAGACACTCCCAACCCCGCAATTTGCCATGAAATGTTCTACTCCATCCAGTTGCTTGTCTGCTGTAAATCAGCTCTGGGGCGGCCGCGATCTCTAGGGCCACTCCCTATATGTTGACGGGTAGGGCTACGTTCCCTAAAAGAGAGGGTGTTAAACACCTTGAGGCTTATTCAAATTAAAATGTGCATTATCGACAGAAAATCATGCTCTGAACACGCTGAAGCGGAACACTGATCTACACAAGACGGACAGACTCACCGAACCAGCCCGAGGGTCTCAGTCTCCCCTCATTCTGCTGATGGTGGGGGGGTCCCTCTCAGCATCCCTGACTCACGGGTGAGGACACAGAAGAGCAGAGATGGGAAAGCACTTGCCAAGGCCAAGAGAGTCTCAATAACTAAGCCTGGACTCAAACCCCAAAGCCTAGAAGTTTCCTTTCTATAGTTCTAAATGCGGCCACAGGGCGTGGTAAAACTGGGACGCTCGCACATTCCGGCTGGAGAGTGGAAAGCGGGGGCACTGCACAGTCTGGTGGTGTCTCAGCAAGTGAGACACAGACTCATCGTAGGACCCCGCGACTCCTCTCCTGGTATACAAGCATGCTTTGAAAAGTTTGCGGAAAAACAGAATTAAAAGTTACATGAATCCTTCCATGAACTTTTTGAAGTACCCTTGTATGCCCCAAACGAGTGTGCAAATGAAAACTTGTACGTGGGTGTTCATAGCAGCGCTGTTCGCCATAGCCAAAGGCTGGGAACAGAACGAGTGTCCACCAACAGGTGGATAACAAATCGTGTCCATGCAATATCATTACACCATAAAAGGAATGGAGCACCAACCCCTGCCGCAGCATGGCACAACCTTGCAACCATGGTGCCAGGTCAGGAAGGGCGGCCACACTGGGCATGATTCCACTTCTATGAAACGTCCAGACAGGCCAAGCCACAGAGACAGACAGCCGATCAGTGGTCACCAGCAGCTGGGGGAGGGGGACGGGGTGACCGCTTCATGGGTGTGGGGTTTTGGGTAACGAAAAAGTCCTGAAACTGGATAGTACTAATGATTGCACAACATTATAGATGTACTTAATGCCACTGAGTTGTATACTTGAAAACGGTTAAAATAGTAAAATTTGTGTTTTGTATATTTTACACAATTTTAAGAGAGAGAGCTGCTCCCTCCCATGTAAGAAAAAGGAAAGAAATGGGCTGTTTGGAGGAGGACATGAGAGTCCTGCCTGCACCTATTGTCACCACAGGTTTGCCCCCAGGGAGCCGGCTTTGAAATGGGGGTGTGTGTGGGTGGGTGGGGGGCAGTGCCCTCAGGCACGCTGCGACCAGTGACCACCCCCACACAGCTGCGCCAGGGTCAGCTGAGGGACACTCACAGGTTGTCTGGTGACCCTCGCCAACCAGATTAAAACCTCCAGATCATTTGCCACCATCAACAGGTGAATGGACAAATAAAATGGGGTCTGTCCCTATAATGGAATATTATTCACCTACAAAAAGGACATTCTGACACATGCTACAACAGGAACAAACCTTGAACACACTACGCTGAGTGAAGGAAGCCAGGCACAAAAGGACAAATACTGTATGACTGCACTTACATGAGGTCCCTAGAACAGGCGAATTCCTAGAGACAGAAAGGACAGAGGTTCCCGGGCTGGGGGAAGCAGATTGGGGAGTCACTGCTTAATAGCTATAGAGTTTCTGTTTGGGACAATGAAAAGGTTTTGAATATGGAGAGGGGGGACACAGCAATGTGACTATAATGAATGCCACCGAACCTACGTGTTAAAATGGTAAATTTTATGTATATGCCGGCCACAATTTAAAGCAATAATGTAATACGTCAAAAGCCACTGAGCTGTGTATTTCAAGTGAGTGAACTTTTTATGGTCTATAAATCATATCTCGATAAAGTTGTTAAAACAATAAAACATCTACTAGGCAGTATCTCTATCAAACATGACACCTTCTTAAAAACACCTATGATGCGATGGTACATTAGGGAAAAAAGGAGATTCTCTATAACATCCCCACAAGGTACACTGCTGAGAGCTAATACAGCTAAATGACAGCAAGCTCCTTTGCAGTCACGATTAAGACATAAGCTTCATCCGAAAGGCGACTGGCATCTCAGAGGGTGACGGGGAAGCCACACCTACCCTGCTCACGGTGTCTTTGACAGCTGGGACCGGCAGGCGAGGCAGAGATGTCTGGAAGCTGTACAGCATGGGTTTTCGGCCTGAAAAGATCTTGACCATACCCTGAAGAAAACAAGTACACTTTCAAAGACGTGACCACGTGAAAGATCCGAAACCAGTTCTCCTTTGTACACGACCTGCTGACTTCTTACTGATTTTTTGTGGCCATTTTATTTTTCCTCTAGTCTCTTTTCTGCCCCTATACTTACAGCCTCTAGCAAACACACATATAACTCCCCAATAAAAACCAGGTTGAATAAAAGCCAAGTCTGGCAGAAGCCTTGGGACACTGTTGCCCCTGTGCAGTTCTCTGGCCAGAACCCTGTTTGGGTCTGTGATGTCGCAGCCCAGCCGTGCTCCTGCACACGGTTGAGGCCCTTGGTTTGGGATCGGCTCGAGGTTCTAGAAATGGTGGTCAGGTCTGAGCTGAGTGCCTGGCCCTCAAGCTGACCTCAGGGAAAGCAATGCGGTCCCCTGGATCGCCGTCCAGCCTCGTGGAGAGCACGCTGCCTGCTGCAGGCCCTTGTTTTAGGCTGGTTGATCTAGACCTGGTGGAATAACTGGTCACCTCACGCAGACCAAAACAGACAACTTCCCAGGGCTCACAGGGTGGGGAGGTGGCGAGTCTTGGGGTGACAGCGTTGGACTGAGCCTGACGCCAGCCATGAATGCATCCTAGGGAACTTCGTCTGACCCGTTTTGAAAAGTGTGGGAAACCACCTCTGAATTGCTTCTAGTTATTAAATTCTGATTCCTTAAAAATCGAAAAAACTTACATCCAAACACTGGCAGGAAATTGGTTCGGGAAAGACTGTAGCCCAGGGGTGTGTGGTGGGCACTATGGTGACTCCCAAGCTTCTCTTACAAGCACGTCCCAAGATCAGGGCAGCAGGCCCAGCCCCCAGCCGCAGCCACCATCTGAGACCGAGCAGGATGGCCCAGCAGCCCACCTCCAGGTGCAGACAAGTGAGCCAACACTGACGTGCCCACCACACACACACAAAGCCATGAAACAGCCCCACTGGAGGAAAAGGTTTACAGAAAATCTCATTATGACCAGGTTCATTAACCTCATATAGGCCACTTCACAAAACATGGTTAAAAAAGTTCATGTTTCTTTACAAAATGCCCAGCTCCAAAGACCCAGGCTGGGCATGGCCATTTAGCTCCATTGGTTAGCGCACAGCCACACAACACCAAGGTCGTGGGTTCGGATCCCTACAATGGCCAGCAGCAAAAACAAAAAAACACAAAAAAAATCCCAAAGACCCAGGCAGAGTTTGAAAAGCCCAGAGAAGCTTAAGGTCATGACTAAAAGCAGGCAGGTGGCACTCCTGGGTGGCACACACCCTTCTGGAGGTCTGCAGTAGTTTAGAGGGGCCTGGGCCCCACAGAGGGAGGCCTCAAAGGTCCAGAGGTGATTCCTGTGTTAGATGGTTTATTTTCAGGAAACTGAACTCATAAAAACATTGAAGTAGTGAAATTCAGATAAACGTCTAAGCACATGGCAAAGCCTCAAATAAGGGACCCTTGGGCTGAGGGAACACGCTCGAAACTAAGAGTGAGTCATGGGAGTCAGGTCAGATAGGGCAGCCGAGGAAACCACTTAACGCCTGACCAGGACTTAGTCAAAGGAGCTACAAAGAACTGGATGGGTGGGTGGCAACACACTGAATGAATGACCTGCGCTGCACACCTGCAGAGCTCGCTATGAAATGCTGCAGAGCTTGCTGACATCATCAAAGAAGTACACTCTTTGGCCCACGTGCACGTGTCGTGGTGCACCGAACCTCTCCAGCTGTGAGCGGCCGAGACCCACATCACAACCAAGAGTCAAAGGAGCAACAACCCACGAGGTCCCTTCTTTCAAAAGCAAAACCATCCACAGCGTTCCACGCCGAGGGGAAGGTCACTCACCATCCAGACCTTGGTGGCGCGGCTCATCTTGCCATGCTCGGCGAACATCCAGCCGTGGTAGGAGAGCAGCACCTTGAGGGAGTAGCGCATGGTAAAGATGAGGGCCACCCAGAGCCCCGTACCGAACAGGAGGCCGCTGACCACGTCCTGCGTCTGGCCGGACATGTAGCCCCTGCGGAGACAAGCCAAGATGGGCACACACCTTAGCGTGGACGGCGGGCTGCGGGCAAGGCCACGTGAGGCCATGCGCCGGGCCAGCAGCCTTCTGTGGACACAAGTGACATGGAAGCCCACAGCGGTCGGGCCTCCTCATGGAGGGGACTCTAACACTCACCCAACGAGCAGAAGACTCAGGCATTATTCTCCTCGTGGCGTCAAAGCGAACCGGCCCAATCCTCTTTGGTGGGTTTCATAATCAAGGCTAACTTGTATAATGTGGAAAATATATACAACTTCCCCCAGGATCTAGGGACACATGGCGGGGGATGCTGAGGGGCTGAGAGCTGCCCACATCGCACACCATGCCCCAGACCAACCCTACCCAGCTGGTGCCGTGTCCTTCTGCCCTTTATGATTTTTCTTCCTTCAATCATAGCTGTGGGTTTTGCCATCCCTCCTAAACTCAAATCGTATGTGACAACTATTATTTCCAGTATTTGTATCAAAAGAGCTTGGTTTTGATCTAGATGGGACTATGCATCATGAATAAATGAAGAAATTGCTCATGTACGATGATCACTTCATAAACTTAAATACAGAAAAGGTTTCCATTTTATGGTAAAAAGTATATTTTATGGTAAAGATTGGACTTCAACAATGAGATGGAATGCACCTATTTTGTGGTTTTTAGTCTTAGCTGTTTTGGAAACTACAAAATATTTTAAAGATAAAAACTACTTAAGTGTGCTTCAAATGATCAGAACAATCAATACACATAATCTAAAGGCATCTCCAATATTTGAAAACCACCCATCTGAAATTGTATAATATTTAAGTGACAGAAACAAATTATCTTCAAGATAGAATATTTTTTGGTTCACAACTTGTATCTTTCTATAACCTGTCAAATCTAACGTTCAAGTTTAACTGTAGTCTCTACTCTAAACTTAGGTTCTGTTCTGATTATCTCATCTACAAGCAAACTTGGATTTGGGGACTTAAAAGGCTATCTTTTAGATAATCTACATTTTAGATTTGTAAGAACTACTTTACTGAAGGAAAAAGGCATACAAACTTCTCAATTCACAAAAATCAAACGGTATTGTAGCATAAACAAATAAATGACACATTCAGGATTTTTTTCATGTACACACACAGGCACTTGAATGAAATTCTGCCATTTGCAGCAACATGGATGAACTTAGAGAAAATTTATGTTAACTGAAATAAGCCAGGCACAGAAAGAGAAATACCGCATGTTCTCATTCGTAAGTGGGACCTGAAAAAAAAGAAAAGAAAGAAAAACACAACAATCACATAATTCCTTGAACTTTCAAAAGGAGAGAAAAGAACCAAGCCCACCAGATGTGGGAAAGAGGGGGAGGGTAAGGGAGAAATTGGTAAAGGGCCACAAAAAATGTTTACATTATATAATGTTAAAAAAAAATTACATTAAAAGAAAAAAAATTTGGGGCCGGCCCGGTGGCGCACTGCTACAGTGCGCCGCTTGGGAAGTGCGGCGGCGCT
>NW_007732814.1:51294-60427 GCF_000696425.1 Galeopterus variegatus
AAAAAAAAAAAAAGAAAAAAAATTTGAATGGACTTTAAGGTACAGATAGAATCTGACAATCAGAGATGGGAGAAGAGTGCTGCAACATTCAGGCGTGTAATTACGGTAGATGTTCAAGGTGCTGTGCGTGATTGATTAAAGCAAAGTGTGTTCACGCACTCATTCAAAAAAAAAAAAAACAACACAACACGGGCACTTGAATAAAAACATTAGCAAAAAGCCTTCCTTTAAAGAATGTGCTCCTCACAAGGCTGCAGGGACAGATGGACTGGAATACAAGCCCCACGCGGCACACCTGACTACAGTTTTGAAAGCAGCAATCCAGGGAAAGACAGCTCCAGAACAGCCCTTGAGGCTGGAAGACACTGGCCCTTAGCCTGGTCTTTCTAAATTGGGGTCAGCCATGGCCCAGTTTACCAAAATAGGTTTAGAAGGACAAAGAAACAAATCTTATAAGGAGCCAGATTATAAAAGGCTTTAAATAGCCAACGCTTCTACTAGATATAATCCAGTTGTAAGAGCCATGCCACACCAGAGAGTGAACTAAAAATCTGTGTTAACCCCGCCAGTCTGAAGGCAGGAGAGCTCCACACACAACAGCGGAGACAGGCTATCCGCAGGGCAGCGGGCCTGCAGCCCTCGGGACCCAGAGGAGGAGGACACAGGAGAACCGCAGTGCCCAGATCTGCCAGCTGCTTTCTGAGTGACGAAAATGACAGAAGTCCGTGCCACGGCCTCTCCAGTCCTAGGCGCACAAGGAGGCTGGCAGGCGTCCAGGCCAGGCGTGCTTCCACTAAAGTGACCACAGATTTCACTCCATCTCTTGCAGACGCTCATAAAGACAGGAGCCAGCATTTTTGAGCCAGCTTGAGGTTGTGAGTGGCTCAGCCAGGCTCTCAATAACTGAGTGTCCAGAGGCTTCCTGAACACAGCATAGGGAGTGAAGACTCCTCTGTAGACCCTTTGCAAAAAGAGGTTCAGGAGTTAGGGGCACCTACTCGAGCTGTCGTAAGAATATTCATACTGTTATGTTAAATATGCTTGATTGTTTCTTTCTTTCTTTAAAAGATGACCGGTAAGGAGAATTTAACCCTTAACTTGGTGTTGTGAGCGCCACGCTCACCCAGTGAGCGAACCGGCCATCCCTATATAGGATCCGAACCCGTGGCCTTGGTGTTATCAGCACCACACTCTCCCGAGTCACGGGCCGGCCCTTTGATCGTTTATTTCAAGTTATCAGAATCAAATTCAGTTGCTGGCTGTGAGTTTTCACTTATGTCCCACTCTGCCAGCTTATTTTCTGATTCCTTTCTCACGGAACAATATTTAAATGCAAATCACAGGAAGGTGTGATTATTCAGATCCAGAACCTCATTTTTTAGCTTAGCCTGACCCCAGCATTATACCTTCCACATGCAACTCCTGGACCAAAAAAACAGCCCAGTTATGGGACGAGGATTTGGGGATTGCTATACTTCTAGTCATAGACCTAAAATGTTCTTCAGTATAAACAAGCAACAGAGAAATCAAATCGAACCTCTGGCATGGGACAGCTGGGGACATTTCTTGATATCGTAAAGCTTAAAACTAGACAATGAAAATGCGCGTTCAAACACAAGGTCACAGTTGCACAAGTGACCGGGGAACTGTGTGCATCATCTGGACACTCAGATGTCAGTGAAGCAGCAGCACTCGTTTTATGTTTGGGTCTCAGGGGTTGGGGGGGCATCCAGGGGTACAGTGAAGAAAGCAGAGATTCTGGAGCTGGACAGAGCTGGGTTTCAATTCCAGCTTTCCTACTCCCTCTTCCCGTGATGCTGTGCAGGCATGTGCACCTCTCTGGGTGCTTCCTCACTGGAACAAGGGAGACCCTCAGAAGAGGTCACTGCAGTGCAGGGTCTGACCCACAGATCCTTGACGGGAGTCAGGGCCATCCCTGGAACTGGATGCAAGGATGAACATCCAAGTCGTTCAGTAAATGTGTGCTGAGTGTCACCAAGCATGCCTCCGGACACATCCAACATTCCGGCATGAGACCCCGGGCACCATAGACCTTCTTTTGAGAAAAATATCAACCCAAAGCCCCTCCAGGAGATATCTCTTGGTAGTAAGACAGCCTACTTTCAAGTTCCCAGAAAAATTTAAAACTCCAAGAGGAGGTTGTGATTGGGGCTCCCCTGGGGATTCTAAACCAGTCTGACTGGGAGCTAAGGAGCTGAGGTCCCCCCCACTCCCAGCACCTCACGACAGTGAGTTCGCGCGTCACAGAACTCTGGGAGGGACTGACTCCAAGGGCAAAGAAGTGACCACGATGGGAGCCAGCCTTGAGCAGCAGCTCCTCTTGAGGACCCCGCTGGCCAGCCTAAGTGCACTGCCACTGTTGGCCACCGTCTCGGGCCCTGACGCCTTCCGGCAAGTGCCCAGGGCCACTGCCATTCTCCTTGCCCTGGTCTTCAGAGAAGGTCTGCAAGGGACCGCAAGCTCCCAGGAAACGGGAAGGGAGCCAACGCGGGCACAACAGCCAAAGCTCCCCCGTGAACCCAGAAAACCTCGACAGGAAGACAGATGGCAACTTCCCAGACGATGGGGATCGGACAGGACCACTTACGTCGTGTCGAGGGTCTGATTGATCTTTGCGATTATCCCTAACGAGGGGTCGATCTTGGCGTACATCGTTGACATCACGCCCACCACCACAATCAGCCAGCTGGAGGGGCTCGCCGGGTACACACCAGTGATGATGCCGTTCTAGAATCAGACACGAGAGCCGTGAGCAGCGTGCTCCCTGCAAACCGCGCGGCAACCACAGGCTCGGCAGCGGGAAGGAGGTGCCTGCAGCTTGGGGGCGGCTCAGGGACCTTGCTCCCACCGGCTGGAAATCTCCCCCAGACGGGATGGCCTGTGGCTGTTCCTACTTTTGCCCAGTCTCTTCCCTTCCTCCACCTCTGAGCCCAAACCCTCCCTGAAACGCTTTCCAGGAGAGACCTCAGGACACTATGATCGCCGAGGCACTAGTTTAGCAGATTCCTGACTCACGACCACTGGTTAAGGATGTCGCTGAGCCACCATGAAGTCCTCTCCCAATCTGCTACTGTCTAGGATGCCCCGAGACCCCCCTGCTCCAAAACTACCCCTCCCACGGCTTCTGAGTCAAGACTCTGCTTACTTAACCCTGAAGCATTTACAGGAGACCTCACTCCACGTGTAGAATATGCTAGAAAACACTCCAGCAAAAAAAAAAGGAGCGGGGGTGGAGGGAGGATTATATGAAACAAAATTGGCAAAATGTTCATTGTTGAAACTAGGTGGTCAGGGGTGGAGATCATGATTCTCTTCACTTTTGGGTATGTTTGAAAACTTCCAATTAAAAAAAGATTCTTACTAAAGTCATCTGAATAAAATATTGATTTGACTGCAAAAACAGATTTTATAAACTATCAAAGCTTCATTCAAATTCTTTCAGAAAGACTGACAGCCCGGCTGGCTCCTCCTCCCTAACACACCACGTGATGAGGCACGGCTGCACACTGTCTATCGCGTATGTTCCTATCAGTCTTGCCTCCTCAGCTATACCACGAGGTCTTTCGATTCAGAGAACAACATTTCTGCTGGGTTGAATATGATGGCCAAGCCTCTGCACCCAAGTTTCTATTTTCTTAAATTCAAAGGTAAAAAGGACCAGCTCTCAGCAGGAGTCTGCTGGTCACATTTAGCTTCCCCCCCTGCAGGTGGCACCATCCACCATGGTGGATTACACTGATGGGTGGCCTGGCAAAGGGACCAGCTCTGCCATCCGCCTGCTTCCCAGGACTCGCCCACCTTCTACCCTGTCCTGGCTGCCACCCACTCTAGCTCTTGGCCTTTCTCAACAGCCATCTTCAATGCTGCCCTCGGAAAAGGGACACTGGAGACACGCACACTGAACAGCAGCTACTCCCGGGGGACAGGGACTCGCTTTCGACTTGAACATACATGTGGTTTGCATATTTTCAAACATGCACATAAATTAAAATGAACAAAAAATAATACACGTGTTATAAATTTCCACTTCTGGTAAACAATTTAGAACACGTGGAGTTGGCTATATTTGAATTTACATGGATAGTTTTCAATGTTTGGATATTTTATCAGCAAGGTAGTTATTAAATAAAATCGCTGAAGTTTGGAAAATAATCCTTCTTCAACAAGGTTTAAAGGATTCCGGCTCAGAGCAGAAGACGTGGGTTCTGGTCTTCACACGGCCTTCTCCTAAGTAGTCACTTGCCCGCTGAGCCTTGATTTCCTGCTTTACAGTGTGCCCATGTACTCTACCCGCCTCACAGAATTTCTTCCAGAATGACCTGAAGGTGTTCCATAAGCCTTAAGTACCAAGGAAACATAAACTATATGCCAATTACCAGTGTGAACTACTCATAGTCAGCAGCATTAAGAAACCTGTTCCTAGATGTTAGTGTGAATATTGTGCAGACTTAAATGTCAGAAAACCTTGAATCTGATGAACTTCTTTTTCCAGGAATGAAGTCCAGAGAGATAGATCTGCTTAAGGGCTTCATGGCTCAGCCGCAGGTCGATCCCGTCCGGAGTGACAGTGAACTGAAAGGCCACAGCCTGGTGAGCCTCTGCCATCTTCAGCGATTCCTGGAAGAAGGGGGAAAATGTAATACAGGCGAGCATTTTACCAGATATTAGAAAAATCCCTCCTGCAGAAGTGTAGTTCGTTCTGAATGTTTTTTCTCCTCATTCAGCAGAGTTCATATTTTTCACAAACAGATCTAATTCTGTCAGCACACTTCACACACCCTCTCCTGTCCAGTGCCGTCCAGAAGATCGCTGCCTCTGCCTAGAGGCCCGGGATGGTCAGCAGAGGCTATGGAAGCCCTGACTTCCCGGCCCTGGCCACCCCCAGAACCACATCTCCAAGCCAGCATCCCAGGCCCCGCCGCGGACGCAGGAAGCCGACAGCTGTTCAGCAACTCAACTTGCACTGCAGAGACAAACCCCACTCCTGCTGACCAGCCCCGCTGGAGGCTGGCACAGAAGAAATCCAGGGTAACCGCCAATGAACCCACAATGGCCCCGAACCCCCGACCTTCAGGTGGGAGCGCTGGACCATCACGACACACCTTTACTGCTGGTGTTCGTGGGGTTGCTGTTTTGAGAAACCACTTTCAGCTTTCAGTGAGCCCCCTCCCCGTCTCTTCCCAAGCTGTTTGCCACAAAGTATTAAATGGAGAATAAGGAAGATAAAAGGAAAAAAACTAACAAAGAACCATAATAAAAACCCAAAATTATGTGTGTGGATATTCTTATCACATGATAATTTCCCTGTTTTACCCACGGATGCCCACTGAGGGCCAGATGTAGGACCTATCAAAACCCATGGGTATCAGTTTCAAAGACACCCAGTTACACAAAAACTGGCATAGTCTCCAGCTTGTCAAAACACAGAAGCGATTCCATTAGAAGCCCTTGAAAGACACCCAACTTTAATTCATTTGTTCATTCAACAAATATTTGTAGACGCCTCCTCTGTGCCAGCTGAGGAGAGGACCTATACACCAGCAGCAGCTTAGAGCAAGCAAGCAAGTAATGCCTGAATAGCACTCAGGTGTAGGAAGAAGATGGGGTGCAAGAAGGGACCTCCCAAGAGACACAGAGGCCCAGAAGGACCAGTCACAGGAAGAGCAGGTAAGCCTTTCAGGCCCAAAGGCAGACCTTGGGAAGGACATGGAGATAGGAGAGAGGCTCGGCTGGGGCCAGCAAGCAAGGGCAGCTCGCTGGGGTTGTGGGCAGGAGGCTGGGTTTGTGGGCAGGTGGTTGGGGTCAAGGGCAGGAGGCTGGGGTCAAGGGCAGATGGCAGGATTTGGAGAGGAAGGCAGAGGCAGTCTGTGGGAGGTGGCTGGGTTTTGTGCTAAGGGTGACAGAAAAGCATCCAAGTCCTTCCAGGTAGGGGTACCTGTTATTCTTCATGTTCTCAAGACCACGCTGGCTGCTCAATGGAGCACGGATGGGGACAGGAAGCAAGACCAGTAAGAAACTGAGTCAGTCTTCAGGAAAAAGCAGACAGGCCTGGCCCAGAATGGTGAGGGTGACAGTGCAGACAGTGACCCACTCAGGATAGGTTTCAGAGGCACCTGGGCTGGATGTGCCGGTGAAATGGACCCCCTGGCTTCTGGCCTGAACCATCTGCTCAGGAGAGCCAGGTACTGGCACGGGAGAGTCTGGGTGTGAGGAGGATACAGGCTGGGGATGGGAGTGGAGAATCCACACATGGACCAGCTACCTTTGAAATGTCGCCAGGGTATCTCCTCCTGGGGGCAAGACAGGCATGAGAGGAGCAAGGAGTGGCTGGGGTGAGGAACACGCCGGGAGTTATCAGCACACAAACCTGAGAGCTCTGGTCTGATGACTTTGAAGGGAAGGATCAAGTTGGCAAAACTACATGCCACTCTGTGTAACCTTAGCGTGGAGCACCCTGCAAAGCATTCAGCAATATTCACATGTTACGTAGCAGGCATGGTGCAAACTCCACGGTCCGGCCAATTTTGAAGAAACAGATCCCATTTTTGAAAGCGGCAAGTGATAAGCACAAGCTTGCTACAGATCAATGTACAATGCTGTAGAGGGAACCAAAGCAAACAGCTCTGAATCCATTCCTCAAAAAGCTACCCAAGCGGCCCTAGGACTCTCCCAGCCTCAAGGTTAACTCCCAGCCCCCTCCCCAATCAAAGCCTTTACAGTAAACTGAGGCAGGCATCACAGATGAGAACTGCTGAGCATGCATGGTGGCAAATAAAATGTCACAACTGTCTGCCCTTTCAATGATGTCTAAGATCTCCATGGCTTTACACAGAACACAAAGACACCCAGTTAATGGCAGTGGGTTATATACAGTGTTTGTAGCCAACTCGATCCAAAGGTATGTATGTGACGTCTGCTCAGAAATCTAACCTCGGGCCGGCCCGGTGGCACACTGCTACAGTGCGCCGCTTGGTAGCACGGCGGCGCTCCCGCCGAGGGTTCGGATCCCACATACAGACCGGTTCCTGCTCACTGGCTGAGCGAGGTGAGGGCGCAACACCGAGGGTTGCGATCCTGTTGCCGGTCCCGGTCCGGTACAGGCGCGACACTGAGGGTTGCGATCCGTTGCCGGACACGAAAAAAGACAAAAAGGAAAAAAAAAAAAAAAAAGAAATCTAACCTCAGAGGGCTAGCCCGTGGCTCACGTGGGAGACGGCAGTGCTGATAACACCAAGGTCAAGAGTTCAGATCAGATCCTTGTACCAGCCAGCTGCAAAAAAAAAAAAAAAAAAGAGAGAGAAAGAGAAAAAAGAAAAGAAATCTAACCTCTGCTAGGGAGAGTCAGACAGACTGGGGATACTTACAGCATCCTCCCCAAGAATAAATGCCCTTGTCAGAACTCCCTGAATTTAACAAAGGATTTGTTTATTTTTACAAGTTCAGAGTAACCATGAGAGTCCTAAATGGACAATTTTTCTAGTTTTGCAGTAGCTGAAAGGGGCTGCCCTGAACCAGCCTCTCCCTCTTCCAGCCATAAGCAGGAACTAGTGAAGCACACAAGAAGGGCCTGAGACGCCCCCTGGGCAAACTGGATGAGCATAAATCCCTCGGTGCTGGCCTCATCAGCCTCGCACTCAAAAACGGTTAGGGTTAAAATACTGCCTGCAGGAGCCATCAGGGAGTACAAGCCAAAACCACAGTAAAATACCACATCACAAACCCACCAGGATGGCTAGAGTCAGACAGATGGAAAGTGTTGGCAGGCACGTGGAGAGACCGGAACCCTGCTGGTGGGAATGTAAAACGGTGCAGTCATTCTAGATGATGGAGTTTGGATGTGTTGTCCCCTCCAAAACTCATGTGGAAACTTGATCCCCAATGTGACAGTGTTGGAAACTGACTGAGTCACCGGCACGGATCCCTCAAGAATGAATTAATGCTCTCCCTGGGGGAGGGGGAGTAATGAGTGAGTTCTCCCTCTATTGGTTACCGTGAGAGCTGGTTGTTTAAAGGACCCTGGCACCTTCTCTCTCTTGCTTCCTGTCGCCATGTGATCTGCTTGTACCTGCCGGCTGCCTGCCACTTCCCACCATGAGCAGAAGCAGCCTGAGGCCCATGCCAGATGCAGCTGTCCCAGAATCGTAAGCCAAATAAACCTCTTTTCCTTATAAGTTACCCAGTCTCAGGTATTCTGTTATAGCAACACAAAACAGACTAAAACACTGGAGAACCATCTGTCAGTTCCTCAAAAGCTTAAACATGGACCTGCCACATGACCCAGCAATTCCATTCCTAGGCATGAACCCAAGAGAACTGAAAACATGCGTCCACACGGAAACGTGTACACAAATGCTCGCAGCAGCATGATTTGTAATAGACAAAAAGTAGAAACAACCCAAATGCCCTTCCACTGACGAACAGATAAAAAGTAGCATATCAATGCAACAGATATCACCTGTCAATAAAAAGGCACAAAGCACTGACACCTGCTACAACACAGACGAACCCTGAACACATGATGCTTGGTGAAAGACGCCAGACACAGAAGGCCATGCATTGTATGGCTCCGTGTATTTGAAATGTCCAGAATAGGCAAATCTACAGAAAGTAGAGGAGTGGTTGCCTAGGGGTGGGAGCAGAGGGAGGGTTTGGGAAGTGGTGGCTATGGAGGGGAGAGTTTCTTTTGGGGGGCATGAAAATGTTCCAGAATTGACTGTGGTGACCCACTGCAGCACACACACTGCAGAGGGGCAAACTGTATGGTACGTGAACTGTATCTCAATAAAGCTGTTATACACATAATACCATCCCATGAACTTAAAGTGCTGTCTGTTTAACATTTACACACCTAAACCTTCTCTCCTCAAACACATAATTTGGGTGGGGTGGATATGTTATTTCTCTTTTTGTCCCTACCCTGTCCACCACAGTGCTGTGGTCACACTAAGACTCATTCAAAACCATTATTACCAAATGACATTAAGACTTACTGTTGGTGGGCCGGCCCGGTGGCGCACTGGATAGTGCGCTGCTTGGGAAGCGGCGCTCCCGCCCGAGGGTTCGGATCCCACATACAGACCGGTTCCCGCTCACTGGCTGAGCGAGGCGCGGG
>NW_007732814.1:61084-67876 GCF_000696425.1 Galeopterus variegatus
AAAAAAAAAAAAAAAGACTTACTGTTGGGGCCAGCCCGTGGCTCACTCGGGAGAGTGCGGTGCTAGTAACACCAAGGCCCTGGGTTCGGATCCCACATAGGGATGGCCGGTTGCTCACTGACTGAGTGTGGTGCTGACAACACCAAGTCAAGAGTTAAGATCCCCTTACCGGTCATCTTTTTTTTTTTTAAAAAAAAAAGACTTACTGTTAACTTTTTTATGTATCATGAGATATTGTGGTTATTTTTTTAAGGATCTTTTAGTGATACTAAAATATTTATCACTGCAATGTTATCTTTTATCATGTCTGGGATGTGCTTCAAAACCCTCCAGGATGTGGGGGAAATGAATGGACAGAGTTATGTGTGAGAACAATCCACTATGATAGTCTCTTCTGTGTATGTCAGATCTCCTCTAATAATTTCTTACAATGTGTTTGACAAAATAAAACATTTGTGGGCTGCAATCGGTGCTAGATCTCTCATGTCTGGAGAGCGCTTTTCAAAGTTCAGCTCCCCGGACACTCTAAGTGCTCCTGGGGGCCCACTTCTCGGGAAGGGATGCACACACATCTCACCCCATAGCCCGCACGTTGCACAACGGAGCAGCAGCAGAGAAAGTTCAGGCCGCAGAACCCTCCGGAGACAGGAGAGGGAAAATCAGGAGGGGCAAAGGTTTCTAGGTCAGAGCCAGTGGCGAGGCGGCTGCCCACGTCCAAGCTGCCCTCACCTTTGCGCACACTGCCCACACCTGGAAGTATCTGAATAGTCATCACCTGCTTCACTGACCCAATTACACCTGGTGTAAATACAGCAACAAAGGAAAAGCCAGACCTGCATGCCCGGTCCCTGCCTCCTCAGCCTCGCCTCAAGCTCCCTCTTCCAGTGCTTCCTGCTTGGGCAGGAGGCCACATCCTTCACCCACATAGGGACATCCACTCCCCCCAGGCCGCAGGGTACACTGGCCACCTCCAGCTCCCTACCTTTCACCCAGGTGGGTGTGGATGCAGCTTGGTGGCCTCCCCACCTCTGGGATGACAGCAGCCAGGATGACAGATAAAGACACAGGCACATGGCTTCCCAAAGGCTGACCACAGCCCAGCAAAGTGACGCCCAGCTCCTGGGTCAGGCCCCTCACTCATTCCTGACACTGGCCACAGGGCTCCTAACATCTCTAAAACCTAGGAACCTTTTCCTCAAATGGAAACACACAGGAAAGAAAACTGGATAAAACCATTTACCCCCTGCCCCTCCTGGGGCCCTAAAGGTCGGAGGGCTCCCAGACCAGAGGTTGAAAACCACCAAGAGAGAATGATCAGCACATTTCCTGCTTCGATGCATCCCTGCCAACAGAAAACGGGTTGGCTTTCCGTGAAATACTTGAAGTAAATCAGATCAGCAGCCCCTGTAGTGCTTGCATACGTGCCTAGACAGAAACAGGACTGGGGCCATCCCCAGAGCTGGCAAACCTATCCTGCAAACTGACTACCTGCCCCAAGGTGAGGCAGCTGAGACTGGGGGAGGGTGCAGAGCTGGGGTGGCGTGAGGTGGGGTACCAGGGGGAAGGAGGCAAGTCGTTAGTAAATTCAAGGACCTCAGAATTTACTGTATTACACAGCAAGACTGTTTTCTGTTTTAAATGTTTTAAATCATGGGCTGGCCTGGTGGCGCACTGGAGAGTGCGCCGCTTGGGAGCGCAGCAGCGCTCCCGCCGACGGTTTGGATCCCATGTGGAGACCGGTTCCCGCTCATCTCCGCTCACTGGCTGAGAGCGGTGTGGGCGCAACACCGAGGGTTGCGATCCCGTTGCTGGTCCCCGGTACGGACGCGACACCGAGGGTTGCGATCCCGTTACCGGTCAGTAAAAAAAGACAAAAAGGAAAAAAAAATGTTTTAAATCATAAGATATTGCAAACACACAGAAAAGTATAGAATAACACCTACGTACCCTCCTGAATGAACAGATATTAACATTTTGCTGTATTGACTTGAGATGCCCCCTCCCCCCCGGCTTTTGTTAAGAATGAAACATCAAATGAGACCTCCTCACGCCTTCCCCAGGATGCTGGGTTCATCTGTCCTGTATGTATCTGAGCATCCACAGCTACATGCGACCGTGTGGGGAGGTGTAGACAACACTACCACACTCTGAACGTCTTCCTGCAGCTGGCTCCTCACCCGCGCCATGTCCTGGAGACGCCTCACAGCCACCCACGTGGCTCTGGCCCAGCTGTCCCGCACCCCACTGCTGGGGGAGGCCAGCGTGCACCTGCGTCCCTGCCGAGGCCCAGGGAGCTTGTTTTCACTTTTCCACCTTCGCAAACGAGGAGGTGGCAAGTGACCTGTTACATGTTAGAGCCTTGTAATTTAATGGGAGGTCCTCAGAAAAAGGGTGTGTGTGGTGGTGGTGGGTACCCCAGCCCTCTAGGGCACTGTCCCATCTCTCTGACAGCTCTGCCCACAGTTCACTCCCTCGCTGAGGCCAGGCCTGCTGCTTACTGCCCGTCTCCCTGTGCCTCCCAGTTCTGCTTTTCTAGGGTCTCACTGCCCTGCTCACCCTGCCACAGGGGTGGCCCTGAGAAGGTGGCATGCTCTGCCACATTGCCATCTGTGCTCCTTTCTCCTCTGTGTGTCTGGAACATGTCCATTTCCCTGCTACAGCAAGGCCCAGGGACAGGCCTGTCATGTCTAGCCTATCTGGGAGTCCCTCCCCGGGGCTTGCGGCCATCTCTCAGCAAGGGCAGGAGACCAAGGACACCCATGTGTTCCATCTCCAACTCTCCTTCCTGGGAAGACTCTCTGGAGTCCCAGGGCACACCCTGGCCAGGCTGGGCACGGTTCTTGGAAGCCCCGAAACACTGGGAAAGGAAGGGCCCTCCAGGCCAGCTGGCAGGATGGGCCTGTGTCTGGATCCAGGCCATCTATGCGGGGCAGCCTCTCCTCTTTATCCCGTAGCCTTCCAGGGGCTGCAGCAAGGAGGGCAGCGATGGGCACAGTAGGGCCCTAGGGTTGGGCAGCAGGAGCCCCCCACCTCTGCAGGCCAGGACCACATAGCATGCAACTAAACCGCTAGTCTACGTGTCCCAGTCCCATTTCCAGGTCCCTCTTCCTCCTGGGTACGGTCACCAGGCATCCACATGTGGCCTGCCCTGTTGCCCCTCGCCCCCATGTCCTGGCTTCTGAACCTGCTCCCTGCACTCCAAGAGTCAGCCAGTGCCCAGGCCCTGCCCAGGGCTCTCTACCTTCACCCTGTGCACCCATGACTTCACTAAGCCACATCACTGAAAATTAGTCTCGCCACTTCCCCAGCATCCTCCGTCCCCAGCATCTCTCTTGCTTAGACCGCCAGCAGTGCTGGCCCTGCTGAAGCATGAACTGACCAGAGCTGCTCTCCCTCCCTTCTCCATCTCGCTCTGGATCCAGTCCCCAGAACCTGCAGCTGTGGACAGGCCCACTGGCCCCGCTGGGCCGCCTCCACTCCATGGCCCACCCCCACCTGGGCATGTTCTACCACGCACCTGGACGACCGGAGTTGGCACTCACAGTCTACCCCAGAGCAACTTCCTCCAACCTACCCCCGCGTGCTGGGATTTCCTAAGAGCCCTGTGCAACTACTCTCTCAACCCTGTCACCCCAGGGGCTGCCTGCTGGCAGCCCTCTCGTTCTGAGATCTGCTTCCATGCCCAGATCTCTGAGACACATCACGGCCCTGGGTGGAGAGAGGTGGCATCCCCAAGGATGAAGTTTACACGGCTTGACTGCTGGGATCTAAACTACAAGGTACAGCGTGCACCTGCGCCCCACGTTGAGAACGGCTAGAGGAGAGGACACGCACTGGGAAGAAAAGCAGAAAAGAAGAAACGAGAAAACATAGACAGATGAAGAGAGCTTCACCTCTCCCCTCTGCCAGTCACTTGTTCCCTCAAATCAACACTGAGCAACTGTCCTGTGCCATTGGACTACAATTCTAAACTAGGGGAACAAAGTAACAGAGGCAGCACCCTCTGGGTAAACGGGTTGGCTGCTGCTCCCCCAGAAGCAGGTCTGGCCATATGACAGAGGAATGGGCTCTTGAGACTGTTCCTGACACATGGCTACTTCTTGCCATGTGCCCCCAGCCCAGCTCAGGGGTAAACCAGAGGTGGCCACCGTGACAGCAACTCTTCAGCCACTGGGAAGACATGCAGAAATTTATCCAACGTGCCAAAGACAAAACCCTCTGTCCTTAGGGTCTGGCATTGTTGTGGGGCTGTGAACAAGCTGATTTTCACAAAAGTACAGAAATCATTTCTGAGAAGCTGGCATGGAGGCCTGGACCCAGCCCTGGCCTCTGCCCCAAATGGACAGGAGCCCTGAGTGAGTCAGATGGAGGCCACCCACCTGGAGCCCCACCTGGGGGGAGCTCACAGGAACCCCGTTGTCTGGAACACCCCTGGGGCGCCTGCCAACTCCCAGGCTGAGCACCTGAACCATGTGACACGTTGCTTCAGCAGTTACAAGGGCCACTGAAGGAGAGACTCATCGCCGAGGTCTGCACCAGAAGCATTAAGCACCTTACGTTAATCCGCTCTCAGAAAAACACCGAGATGCACAACAAGATGCTCGGCTGAGAACCACGACCTATTTATCACAATTTCTAAAACTTCCCGTCTCTGGTCTAGAGTTCATCTATTCCATGGCTTTCCTTACACCTCCCCAAGTTCACCTCTCCCTGTCATCTCCACTGCTGCCAGGTCCTCTGGTCACGACCCATGGCCGGCCGCTCACTCCGACTCACTCCCCGCCGGGATGCGTCCCGCTTCTTCATTTCCTACCATCCCCTTTCTGAAAGCTCCCCTCTTCCAGGGACCCGCTCTGGTCAGCCCTGAACCCACACTCCCAAGCACAGGAATTCTACGAGATCCATCGAGCAATCTTACCTGCACATGCTGGCAAATGACTTGCACTTGTAAGTTATGTGTTTAATCTCCCAAAATAAGGTGAAAGCCCCTCAAGGTCACCAATCCTTGTTTAATCCTCTGAATCAAATCATGAGGACCAGATAGTTCTCCAACACTGCATGCTAAATGCTCACTTTGGGGGGTGGAATTTTGAAGCGTATTGTTCACTTTTGGTAAGATTATCTTCGTTGTAATAACTTTGTTCGATGCCTCCCCCAAATCCCCGGCCAGTAAACTGCTCAGGTACTTTGTTGTTCAAATGTGTTTTTTGTTTCCTTTCTCCCAAATCAATTCCATTTCACCAAAACCTTTCACCTCAGATGTCACTGGCCACATAGTCAAGAAGCCATCCCTAAGACAGGTCCTATTTCCCTCAAGGAGACCTGGTCCTCTTGAAGTGGCCTCCCCGCCCTCCTGGAGTGTCCCCCCAGCCCATGGAGCCGCGACAGGCAGCCAGCCAGCCAGCCAAGGAAAGGAGGTGAAAGGTCGGCACTGACGTGAAGCACACTGCCAGATCCTAAGCTGTGCCTGGGGAAGACTGAGACGTGGAAATTGCCTCTGTAATGTAAACAGTAAAATTTCCTATGTGACAACGGACTTCCAAGCAGACATTCTTTATAGCAACCGAACTATGTAAATAAATTCTGTGGTGGCAGAAGGCCTTCAACACAGTCTTGCAAGCAACACCCACGGAGAGAGACAGGTGGGCAGGGAGGTAGACAGGGCACACAGGCTCACGTCTGTGCTGCTGACAATAAAGACACAGAATACCTCTTTTATCAGACTCTTGGCATATGCTAGATAACGTGATCCATATTTGTTTAAATTAATGTATTTTACCTGCATTTGCTCATTTACTTCCCACTAGAAACCTAGGAAATAGGTACTCCCTTTATCCCTACTTACTAATAAGAAAACCATGGCAGAGATGTCAAGAAGCTTGCCCAAGGTCAAAGCCAGCAAGCAGCGGAGCTGGGAATCAAACCCAGGTCCAACTCCAAAACTCATGTTCTCACCTGCCAAAGTTAAGTGGTAGGTATTACACAGAAAGTTCTACTTAAGATTCCTAAAGTTACAACACAGATATAAAATCATGTCACTGTTGTAACTAAAACGATGTGATTGCGGCCAGCAATAAAACTACAGTAACTACAAACGTGATCGGTGCCAACTTTAAAATTATTCACATGCTCCAGTCTTCCCGCTAGAATTGCGCAATTCACACGCACACGGGAGCAGGCTCTGCCTTCTATTAAAATATAGCTCACAGCCACCGGTCTAGCGGTAAACAACTGTGTTGGAAATCCTCTGAGAAAAGGTTATTCACAGGAAGCACAGCTTGGCTCAGTTAAATACCAGGCAGGGTCTCGAGGAACACAGCCTGTATCCCTCATCAGGGACAAAGCGTGAGGCTGGGTGACACAGACGGTCCTGCCTTACCCTGGAAAAACCAGACAAGACACTGTAGGCAGTGTTATAGCAGTCTTTGGTCAAGGCCAGGGAAGTTATCTCACCATCTACAACACATTCTTTGATGTCTGGGTGACCAATGCCTGGCAGGGTTCTGCTTGGCTACACACAGCTAGTTCCAGCTTCCAGGACTGGCTCCAACTTGGGAAAACGATGCTTGTACCACACATGACTTCCGAGGTGGCAACCCAGGCTGGCCCTGTCACTGCCAAAGATCTGCAAGGAAAGTACCAGGAAGGTTCTGGAAGGGCATCACCAGTCTAGGGGTTTCCCTAAAACCAGCACGCATGTATAGCAAGTTTCACGAGTCTTCTGAAGTTAGCTGCAGACAAAACCCCAGCGATAATGGGAAGGAAAAAAAGCAGCGGCTCCTTGCCCATGAT
>NW_007732814.1:68364-69708 GCF_000696425.1 Galeopterus variegatus
AGGTGGCAACCCAGGCTGGCCCTGTCACTGCCAAAGATCTGCAAGGAAAGTACCAGGAAGGTTCTGGAAGGGCATCACCAGTCTAGGGGTTTCCCTAAAACCAGCACGCATGTATAGCAAGTTTCACGAGTCTTCTGAAGTTAGCTGCAGACAAAACCCCAGCGATAATGGGAAGGAAAAAAAGCAGCGGCTCCTTGCCCATGATATGCGTGGGTTCACATGCTCTGGGCACGCCATAGGCCATGTCACTGCTAGCCTGCAGATGTGCTTCTCTGCAACCATGCTCTTGTACATGTACTTTTCCAGTACATGTGTATACACACAAACCTAAATACTATTTCCCGAACCTGATGGAAGCACCATAGAAGCAAGAATGTGAGACTCAGAACTCACCTTATATTTGGGGGAGGATTTCACATACAAGAAAGGGGAAGGGACTTTCATGGTCATAAAAGGCTGCATCTCAAGTTCATGACTGAGCATTCAATATCTGCCTTATTTAAATTGGCCGCACACTGAGCTTCCTGCGGTGAGGTATATCATAATAAACCATTCATACTGATGGGGTAAATACGATGGATCGAGTCAGGCTACAGAAGAAATTCTGAATCAAGATCCTTTTTTCTACAGCTCTCAAAAACAACACAGCTTCTACCCACCAAGATACTGTAAAAACAGAGCAAATTCATATTTAAGCCTTATACTGTACTGCATCTATAAGTTGGTTAATCAGATAAAGACAAAGAAATGTGAGCTTAGCAAAAAAAGAATGAGGGAAAAGGCCACTGAGGATCACAATGTTATGAAGAAAATATCCAGTGTATTGACAGGCCCAGTAATCTGGTCTATCTACTCATATGCCCACCCAGAAGCTGAAGTGCTGGCACTTTCTTCCCCACTGTGCCAGACCTTCCTCCAGCCTCACCAGCATCGGCACACCTGCAGGAGCTGTGAGATCCAAACCTCTCTTCATAGCAGTACATTGTACCCCAAAATGTTCCTAAAGCCATGGGAGTGGTGCACCCTGTATCGACCATGCATTTTCTCCACCTTTGCACCCACGCTCCAATTTGGAAACTGCAGAACACCGTGGTATCCATGGTGGTATCCAAAACCCACCAGCAGCCATGACTTTGCTTGCTAGAACCTGCATTCATTTAACATGTTCCAAACTATCTTTACATAAACCCTTATTAGATCCTCACAGAACTGCATGACATAAAACAGCAGGTATCAGAGCTACTATTTCACAAATGAGGAAATGGGGATGCAGAATTGCTCACGGCTGATTCAGTGTCACATCCAATTTGGGGGCTCTAAGATCCAGGCCCTCTGGCTGCCCAG
>NW_007732814.1:70823-74481 GCF_000696425.1 Galeopterus variegatus
AAAAAAAAAAAAAAAAAAAAAAAAAAAGAAAATTATAATAAAGAAACCAAACTTCCGTGTATTAAATATTTTTCAGAGCACTAGAGGGAGCCGAAACTTGGAAAATCAGTGACAAATGCTTTTATAAATGAAGAATCATTTTGCAAAAAGCAACAAATATCTGAACGCCTGCTCCAAGTGATGGAAGTAGTGACAAAGACAGGTTTAAGAGCAATTTAGGAAACAGAAGTAGTAGGGCTGTGCCCTGCCTGCACATGGTGGCTTAAGGGACAGAAGAATCTAGGATGATCCTCATGGTCCTGGGACAGGTGCCAGAAACCACCAGCACCAGGGGCAAGGAATACTCTTTTGCTTTTTACCTAAAGAGCTCAGTGTCTAATGCTTAGTCAATGATCCTCAGGACGTGGAACAGGGGCTACCTCATTTCCCATCCCTCCAAGGTGGCAATTATCCTACTGTACACGCTGGAGAGGCACCTCACTCAGCAGCACAATTTCTTTCACTATTAACATCCAGAAACATTGCTGGACATAAGAAAAACCCACACACAAAAAAGGCAAAGGCTGGGGCCGGCCCACGGCTCACTCGGGAGAGTGTGGGGCTGATAACACCAAGGCCACGGGTTCAGATCCCTATATAGGGAAGGCTAGTTAGCTCCCCTGGGAGAGCTTGGTGCTGACAACGCCAAGTCAAAGGTTAAGATCCCCTTACTGGTCATCCTAAAAAAAAAAAAAAAAAAAGAAAAAAAAAAAAAAAAAAAGAAAAAAAAAAAAAAAAAAAGAAAAAAAAAAAAAAAAAAAGAAAAAAAAAAAAAAAAAAAGAAAAAAAAAAAAAAAAAAAAAAAAAAGGCAAAGGCGGACATTTCTCAGAGCTGAGGCTGTTAACTTTACCAAACAGGGGACCCAGCAGCCACCTGATATTTGCATGGGGTAAAAGTTGAAGTTTACGAAAGGCAACAAATATTTGAAATCAATAAGCAGAAAATATTCCTTCCTTGCATTAATAGATTTTTTTCTTTTTGGTGGCTGGCTGGTACAGGGATGGACCACCACATGGACCTTGGTGTTACCAGCACGTGCTCTAACTAACTGAGCTAACCGGACAGCTCAGATTAAAAAACTAAAAAAAAAAAAAACATGCCCTATACGGCCTAGACTATTTCTAAAAGCATCAAAGAAACTTTAAAGTGGTGGCCTCTGGGGAGGGGCACCTACTGAGAAGGTGGCCAACTATGCACTGTACTCCCATGTGCGCCTTTTAAACTTTGCACCACGTGTCTTTTTGTTTGTTTGTTTTTTTAAAGATGACAGGTAAGGGGATCTTAACCCTTGACTTGGTGTTGTCATCACCACAATCTCCCAAGTGAGCCACAGGCCGGTCCTTGCACGTGTTTGTATTGCTTATTTTTAAAACAAAAAAGTCCTCACAAGAAAAGCTGAAGTCTGGCATTAGCCATTCTAAGACAGGTGAGGCCTCGTGAAAGCATGAGATAGAGAACCTCTCAAACACACTTGAAACATACAAACTGAACAACCATTTTATTCTTAAAGCACCAATTCTTCCGGAATTCAAGCTTAGGCTTCCACCAGCAATACAACTCCGGACTGCCAATGATAACCGTGCACAGTGACTAAACATTTTTCCAACAAACGGAAAAATGCAAAAGACCAAAGTGCAGAAGCAACCCCGAGCCTGAGCCAGCGCCCGTTTCCGCCTCCCACCGCCACCACCTTCCCTCCGCCTTTAGAGTTCAGGCAGCGTTTTTAATTGCTCGCTTGGAACCGGTCCTCGGAAGGGCTCGGCCAGCAGCGGCTGCTCGGGCGCCCCGCCCCTTCCCCCCACCCCGGGCGGGCGTCACGTGACGGCTGAGAAAAGTAGGGGAAAGGTTACCGGGAGCCCCGCCCCGGGCTGGCGCGCCCCGGGCGCACAGATCCTGTTCCACTGGCTGTGCCCACAGAGACCTTCCGGAGGGAGCTGGCGCGCGTCGCCGCTGCCACCCCGGCGACAGCGGGCGAAATGCAAAGTCCCTCTGTATGGGGAAGGCCAAGCCCTGCGGTACTCAACCTTGGGGACAGTTAAGAGCTCGGGAGCAAACGAGAAAAGTGGGCACAGCGCCAACGAGCCCAGAGCGCCTCTGAAAAGGGTTCACTGCGAAGCCCCAGTAAAAAATTAACGGTGTTTCTATGAATGGGCACGTGGGGCAAGGGTTGGGTAAGCGCAGGCCCTGGCCCAAGGACTCCCACGAGGCCCAGGCTTGACCGCCAAGTGACCACTGGTCCATGGCCATGGCCAGGCGCAGCAGCAGCAGCAGCACAAGGGTCCCAAGTTTAATTCTCTTCTCCAGGTTAGGTGGCTTGTTATTAGTACAAACTCTAAAGGTTATTTTGGCCTGTGGGCGATGCCAGTTTGTGTGTGCACTAAACTGGGCCTTTTTTTCTCTGATTCCAACGACCATTAAGATAGATTTCAAACGCAAGGTGGAGTCTGGCAGTGCCTCACAGTAAGAAAACCAGTAATTTACATGAGAAAAAGAGCCGCAGGCAAAACCAACCCAGAGAACCCACTCTGAATGCTGATGGTGCCCAGGTCAACTCACGACTGGACACTCACTAGCTTCAACCGTGCTCATTCTTACCAGAAATCGTGTCCTCAGGTGTTGGGCTACCTTCACTCCGCCAGAGACACCCTAAATAATTTGGAAAGTTTGGGGGGTGGGGGTGCTTGCTGGCACAAATAGAAAACAAGCGCTGTTCAGCCATTTCTTATTCATTTAGTTTGTGGTTTAGAAGGAAATAAACATGCTTGAATATCTGGAATGACCAGAAACCGGACGCCTGTGGAATAAAACGGTGTAACAAAATACGCATTTCAAAAGGTTAAGCTGATTTTCATTTTATTGGGTAACTTGCAAAGTTACCAGTTTCCTACTAAAGTCTGCCCTCGAGTATTGTAATACACGGAGCAGAGAGGAACAGAAGAGCCTGTCCCGAGTTGGGAATATTGCTTGCTGTGTATTTCACCGGGTAATTACTTGGGTGGTTCACTCACAGTTTTTTTAAAAAGGCAGGCTCAGCCCTCATCTTTGTTTCCTCCGGCTTTCAGGAAAGCCAAGCACCGATCTGCATTACAAAGATGCTGACCCACGCCTTAGAAGGACAAGGAACCGGCTGCGGGCTGGCCGCGGGGGCAGCTCTGGTCCGGGGGCTGCCCCGGGTGGCCGCGACCGCCCCGCGCCGTGGGGCTCGCGGGCCGAGTTCGCCCAGGCCTGGCCACGTGACTCCCCCTTCCCCCCGCAGCGGGACGCGACCTTGGGCAGAGTCTCCGCACCCACCTGCCCATGGCCCAGCACAGCACAGGGGAGGCCGGGGGTCACCCACAAGCCGGGATCCGGCAGGGCGCCCCCATCACGCTCACGGCGGCACTCGGACCGCACCGGTCCCTGCGCCAAGGGCGTGTCCCGACGGCTGCACTGCGGGGGCGGAGGACTGCGGGGACTGGAAAGGGGTCGGAGACGCCGAGTCCCGAGGGCCGAGCATCCCTCCCGCTGCCGCACGGGTAGACCCCAGACCCAATTCAGGGTTAGCGACGTGCTTGGTCCCGCCGAGTCCCGAGGGCCGAGCATCCCTCCCGCTGCCGCACGGGGCGCGCCCGCGGGCGG
>NW_007732814.1:75365-75902 GCF_000696425.1 Galeopterus variegatus
GGGGGTGGCAGGTGAGGAAACTGAGGCTCCCACCGGCGCGGGCAAGCTCGGCCTGGGCGGGGCCGGGTCCTGGGACGGATTCCCCACCGGCGAGCCTCAGCTTCCTCATCCCTAAAAAGGGTCGACTCGTTGGGGCCACGCCCGTAGGAGCGCTCGGCACCGTGCCTGGCACAGCACCCCCAGCGAACCGCTTGAGGGTTTTTACCCCCCACCCCTTTTTACAGATGAGCCCAGGCCGGAAAATGGATGACTGACCTGCCCACAACCACACAGCACGGATTCGACAGGGGGCCCAGGTCTGACTCCAGAACCCACGCCCCACCTCGGACCTTATCCTCCAGGTGACCGCGGCTGCGACCTGGAGCAACGTGGCTCGCGGGGCCAACACGCTGATGACCTCCTCCCGATGTAGCTGGGATCAAAACGTCTCCCTTGCTGGGCTTTGGGGAGGTTTAATAAGAACGTAATAGATGCTAGAAGTGGCTGGAGCCAAGGGCAGAGTGACCGAGGGGGCGGGTCCCACAGAGGTCCGGTCCG
>NW_007732814.1:76538-87025 GCF_000696425.1 Galeopterus variegatus
CCCCGCCTTTCCTCTTCCCACCCCCACCCGCCCGCCAACTGTTGCTGCGTCTTCTCCAGGCTCGTTGTTTAACGCGAAGGGTAGGATGCATGCTGTCTGCCAAGAGTCTCGTTGTCACTTGATTTACGTCGTGGACACGGTTCTCTGCGGAGGCACGGAGGTGGCCGCGCTCTTTCACCGGCTGCACAGCGTTCCCTTGAGGATGCGCTGGGATCCACTTGACCAGCCGCCAACAGACTTTCAGGGCCCCCGTTCGCCGACGCAGGTATAACAAAAGCTTCCCTGCCCCCTCCTACCTCCGAGTGCCTGTTTCTTCTGCAAAATACGTAGATTCCTAGAAGTGAAGCAACTGGCCACGTGCGACATTTCGGTGCCACTTGCGGAATTGCTGCCCGGAAAGCTTACACATGTCCACTCCCACCCCCGCAGGGGAGCGGAGCCTCGTCTCCAATTATCGATTGTTGTCATCTTTGCCAATCTTGAAAGGGGAGGGGGGGAGGGGAGCATCTCTCATTTTAATACGCATTTCTTTGCCATTAGAAGGTGCGGGGTTCCTCCCCTGCTGGCTCTTGCCTGGCCCACGAGCGACCCCAGGCTCCCGACCCCCCAAGATTTCACGGCCCAGTAAGGCCGGTGGGCTGGGCCCGGGCACACCTGCCAACCGCAGGGGCACCGCACACAGCCGGGCGCTCCAGCGTCACCTGCGCGCCTCTCCTCCTGCACGTGCACTTGAGCCTCAGGAGCTGAACCGTCACGCTCTCCTCAAATGAACTCCTCTCCCTGGAACCCCAGCCGCCGGCAGGTCCCCGCCCCAAGGTCACTTCCTCCCTCACTCCGTGCCCCGTGGTGCGCCCCGCTGGCATTGGCCCCGAGCCCTGTCTGTTCCCAGGGCTCTGTGGCCTTGACCGCGCTCTCCTCCCCGCGCGCCGCCTCAGTGCCACCTGCAGGCCAGGCGGGGCAGGGGTGGGGACCCGGCCAGTGGAAATGCCGAGACACCACGGTCACCTGTGCCGGTGGCCCGGCTCTCTAGGGACAGTAATGAGCCCACGCCCGCCTGCGACCCCGGGACTGCAGCTCTCCGGGGCGGCGTGGCTGTGGCTATTAATAAAGAGCCAGAGAACCCGGCCCCTAGGGAGCTCCAGCCAGAGCCTCAGCTCTCTGGGGGCCAAAAACATCCCCGTGCCTGCCTCAGAAACGTAATCTTTCCCAAACTGTGTTTTTCAAACTCTTCCCCAGTTTGAATCGAACATACTATGCTGTAGCCACCGCCTACAGTGGCCATAAAGAAACTTTTGTTTAGATGCATGTAATGTTTTATTTATCAGTAAGAGATTTGTCTCTATTTTTACGGAAAAACTCAAACCTTTAAAAAAATTAATGAGACTCTTATAATAAAGGTTTGTTCGGGTTCAAACAATTCTCAGGTAGGGCTGGGGTGTATGTCTATGCTCTTGCCCACTATGACCTCACTCTTACTGATTATTTTAAAGCAAATCCAGAAATCCTGTTGTTTTGTCCTCAAATTCTTTTTTTTTTTTTTTTAAAAGATGACCGGTAAGGGGATCTCAACCCTTGGCTTGGTGCTGTCAGCACCACGCTCAGCCAGTGAGCAAACCGGCCATCCCTATATAGGATCCGAACCCGGGGCCTTGGTGTTATCAGCACCGCACTCTACCGAGTGAGCCACGGGCCGGCCCTGTCCTCAAATTCTTGAGTACAAACCTCTAAAAGATAAGTACTCTTTTTTTTTTTAAAGGAAACACAACGGCGATTCCATCCTCCCACCTAAAGTAGATGAACAATGTGATAGTGACAGGGAACTTGTAAAGCCTGTTGGCCTGCCAGGAGCACAGCTGGGTCTCTCTCTCTAGCCCCACCTCTTGCTGGCAGCTCCCAGCAGGTTCTGATCCAAAAGTGTGCAACATTTTTTGGAACTCAGCTCCTATTTCCCGTAGGAAACAATGTTGTCATCTCAGAGTGCTGTGTCTCCCTGACCTCTCCAACCAAAGCCTCGGGTCCCTCTGACCTTGAGCCTTGAGCTTTTGTGGGCGTTGAATATGCAGCAGCAGTTCCTCTTGAGGGTGGTGATATTTGCTCAGCCGGCATCAATGGGGGGTGACGAGGACAAAACGAGGTGATGCAGATGGAGGCCAGCTGAACTGCAGGGGGGGGTGTGCTAGTGAAAGGAGCTCAGCGTGACAATTAAAATGTGTCCTTGATTGAACAGGCTTGCCCTATTACCTGGCATTAGAGCACGTGTCCTATCCAGTGGCTCTCCTTCGTCCCCTTCAGGGCCAGGACTCTACTCTGCTGCTTCTGCGTCATGCAGTACCCCGCCCCGTGACTGCCCATGGAGGCCCAAGGGAGTTTGACTAGGGGTCGCCTTCCCTGGGAGGCAGCACGGTGAAGGAACGAGCAGAGACCAGGAGTGGGCATGCCAGGCCACCAGGCACAGATCTGCTCCTGGATGCCAGCGTGGATACCTCGCTGCCCCACTTGAGCCTCAGTTTCCTCACTTGAAAAACAAAAACGTTGGGCAACCTTTACACTACCATCTTTGAAAATTTTTGTTACCAAGTTCAAGGGTTCAGATCCCCGCACCAACCAGCCACAAAAAAAAAAAAAAAAAAGAAAGAAAAGAAAAAGAAGAAAAAAGTGCAGCTCAGCTCAAACACAGTCCCCAAATTGCCCTCATTATAAGTCAGATCTTAAAATCTTTTTTTTTTTTCTTTTTGGTGGCTGGCCAGTCCAGGGATCTGAACCTTTGAAACTTGTTGGTGTTATTAGCACCACACTCCAACCAACTGAGCTAACTGGCCAGCCCTAAAATCTTATTTTAATTAGTTTGTTTATTTGGAGAAGTAGTAATTCTGTGCTCGGGAGTGTGAACTACTCCAGAACCACTTGGCCTGGGTTCAAATCCTGACTCTGCCACTGTATTAGTCAGGGTTCTCCAGACAGACAGAATCAATAGGATATGTTATAATTATCTGAGAGGGATTTATTAGGGGAATTAGCTCACGTGGCTATGAAGAAAAGTCCCACGATAGGCCGTCTATAAACTGGATGCCGGTAGTGTGGCTCAGTCCAAGTCCAAAGGCCTCAGAACCAGGGAAGCTGATGGTGTCCTTGGTGTAAGTTCTGGAACCCAAAAGCTGAAGAGTCTTGAGCTCTAATGTCCACGGACAGGAGAGAAGAGTGTATCCAGCTCCAGCAAATCGAGAGAGAGCTTCACCTCTTTCCTCTGTCTTTTGTTCTCTCTGGACCCCCAGTGGATTGGATGGTTCCCACCCACACTGAGGGTGGGTCTTTTCCACCCAGGCCACTCAGACTCTCATGCTAATCTCTGCTGGAAACACCCTCGTGGACACATCTGAAAAGATTGCTTTGCCAGGTTTCTAAGCATTCCTTCATCTAACCAAGTTGACACCTTGGTGGCCCATAGTCAAGCATTCAGTTTCTACTAAGGCCCAATAGCAGGCCGAGAGCTGTTTCTCAAAAGGAGAGTAGTTGTTTGCGGAGGATGGCAGGGCCTTTCTCCAAAATCCTAAGGGTCTCCACTGTGATTCACCTATAGGGGCCTGCCAAAGGCTCCATACTACATCCCTATCTGCCACTGACACTTCGAGGACTGTTGGGTCTGCTGGGTCATATGGCCCAAGGGGCAGAGCAGCTTGCACAGCAGCCTGGACCTATTGCAGAGCTTCTCCTGCTCTGGGTCCCAATCAAAACTAGCAGCCTTTTGGGCCGAGCCCGTGGCACACTCGGGAGAGTGCGGCGCTAGGAGCGCGGGAGTGCTCCCGCTGCGGGTTCGGATCCTATATAGGGATGACCGGTGCGCTCAGCCAGTGAGTGCACTGGCTGAGCGCGGTGCGGCTGGTCTCAAAAAGGACAAAAAAAACCCCAAAAAACTAGCAGCCTTTTGCATCACTCAGTAGATGGGCCAGAGTAACACACCCAAATGAGGAATGTGTTGCCTCTAAAATCCAAATAGGCCCACTAGGTGCTGTGCCTCTTTCTTGGTTGTAGGAGGGGCCAGATACAACAACTTATCCTTCACCTTAGAAGGGACAGCTCAACATGCCCCACACCATTGGACCCCTAGAAATTTAACTGAGGTAGAAGGCCCTTGAATTTTAGTTGGATTTATTTCCCATCCTCTGACACACAAATGTCTTAACAATAAGTCCAGAGCAGTTGCTACTTCATGCTCACTAAGTCCAATCAGCATAATGTCATTCATGTAATGGGCCAGCATAATGTCCTGTGGAAGGGAAAGGTGATCAAGATCCCTGCGAACTAAATTGTGACATAGGGCTGAAGAGTTGATATACCCCTGAGGTAATACAGTAAAGGTGTATTGCTGGCCTTGCCAACTGGAAGCAAACTGCTTCTGGTGGGCCTTACGGACAGGGATGGAGAAAAAGGCATTTGCCAAGTCAATAGCTGCATAGCAGGTACCTGGAGATGTGTTAATTTGTTCAAGCACTGAAACCACATCTGGCACAGCAGCTGCAGTGGGAGTCACTACTTGGTTAAGCTTACGATAATCCACTGTCATCCTCTAAGATCCAACTGTCTTCTTCACAGGCCAGATAGGAGGGTTGAATGGGGATGTGGCGGGAATCACCACCCCTGCCTCTTTCAAGTCCTTGATGGTAGCACTAATCTCTGCAGTCCCTCCAGGAATGTGGTATTGTTTTTCATTTACTATTTTCCTAGGTAGAGGCAGCTCTAATGGCTTCCATTTGGCTTTTCCCACCATAATTGTCCTCACTCCACAGGTCAGGGAACCAATGTGGGGATTCTGCCAGCTGCTAAGTATGTCTATTCCAATTATGCATTCTGGAACTGGGGAAATAACCACAGGATGGGCTCGGGGACCCACTGGGCCCACAGTAAGTCAGACCTGGGCTAAGACTCCATTAATAACCTGACCCCCAAAAGCCCCTATTCTAACTGAAGGGACACTGTGGTGCTTTGGGTCTTCTGAAATCATTGTCAATTCAGAACCCGTGTCTAATAGTCCCCAAAAGGTCTGATTATTTCCCTTTCCCCAATGTACAGTTACTCTGGTAAAAGGCCACAGGTCTCCTTGGGAAAGGATGGGAGAAAGATTAATAGTATAAATTTTTGGTTGTGTACCAGGGTCCTTCCTCAAGGGGACCTGGCCACCCCTTCATTCAAGGGGTTCTGGGTTTGTAAACTGGCTCAAGTCTGGGAATTGAGGGGCTGTGATGTTTTTATGATTTGAGTTAGACTTTTGTTCACTTGGCCTAGAAGTTTTCTGCTTTTACAGATCAAGTAAGAATTTAGTAGCCTTCCTATCTATTTGACTTACAGGAACACCAAGAGTAACTAACCAACACCGTAGATCTATCCGAGTCAGACTATTCTGATTATTGCTTTGCCTCTGCTGTCCATGATGGTAACTTCGCCCACCTTGCCTTTGTCAGTTGAGTGCTGCCACTTGGCCCCTGCCACCCCGGGATCCAGTTAGTCCCATTGCATTTAAGTGTTCCAACTGCTTAACTGCGGTTCCCACTGTAAGGTCTGGTCTACAGAGAAGAGCAGTAACAGGGCTCTTCAGGGACGCTGGGGCTCCCCTCACACATCCATTTCTCAAAGTACCAGTAAAAGGCATGTCTTCTGGAGCCTCCCAGTGTGGGTGAGTAGGTTTCACGTGACAAATCCACTCTAGCAGTCCCATCTCCCTAAGCCTTTGAATCCCTTCATCTACAGTTCACCAAGGGAGCCGAGGCATCTCTAACTCACTCATGGTGGGCCAGCTTTTGGTCCACATTTCAACCAACCAACCAAACAATTAGCATCTTTCTTAACTTCCCGAGTTATAACATTAAATGCAGAATCTCCGCTTAGTGGGCCCATATCAGTAAATTCAGCCTGATCCAATTTTACGTTCCTTCCACCATTATCCCACGCCCTGAAGATCCATTCCCATGCAGATCCTCCCGGTTTCTGCTTGTATGAAGCAGAAAATTCATTTAGTTCTTTTGGAGTGTAACGTGCCTCCTCATGGGTCTCACTAATTTGGTTTTGACTTTTACAGGTTCACAGCTGGAAGGACTTTTGCTTTTGGTCTCAGAGGAGACTTTGGCCTTTGGGCTTTTAAGTTGGTGCTGGGACAAGCTAAGACTTTGGGGACTGTTGGGATGGAATGATTGTATTTTGTATGTGAGAGTGACATGAGTTTTGGGGGGCCAGGGGCAAAATGATGGAGTTTAGATGTGTTGTCCCCTCCAAAACTCATGTGGAAATTTGATCTACAATGTGCAGTGTTGGAAACTGATTGAGTCATGGGGGCGGATCCCTCATGAATGGATTAATGCTCTCCCTGGGGGAGGGGGGATTAATGAGTGAGTTCTTGCTCTATTAGTTCCCATGAGAGCTGGATGTTTAAAAGACGCTGGCACCTCCTCTCTCTCTCTCTTGCTTCCTCCCCCCATGTGATCAGCTTGTACCCACCAGCTGCTGCCACTTCCCGCCATGAGTAGAAGCAGCCTGAGGCCCGGGCCAGATGCAGCTGTCCCAGAATCGTAAGCCAAATAAACCTCTGTTCTTTATAAATTACCCAGTCTCAGGTATTTCTGTTATAGCAACACAAAACGGACTAAAACAGCCACTTACTAGCTGAGTGGTCTTTTAAAGAAAACAAACCTCTCTGTCCCTGAATTTCCTCATCTGTAAAATGGGAAAGTAATAGATGCTGCTTTGGAGAGTTTTAATAAAGATTACACAAGTGACTGTGGGGAGATGCTTAGAACACTCCCTGGTACACAGTAGGCATCATCTAAGCATTAGCTGTGTTGTTATTTTCCTTCCATGGTACCCATGTTTTCAAAACTTTTGTCTGTAAACAGTACATTTAATGGACAAATTTATCAAGCAGAAACATGGGCACGATTGCCAGCTGGAGCTTACGATCAGCATGAGGTTCATTCCTTTAGCAGATGCTTATCAGTGAGTACAGTCACCACCAAGACCTGGTGTATTGTCAGCCAAGAGCAAAGAAGTTGGACATTTTGGGCCGGCCCGTGGAGTGCGGTGCTGATAACACCAAGGCCACGGGTTCGGATCCTATATAGGGATGGCCTGTTTGCTCACTGGCTGAGCGTGGTGCTGACAACACCAAGCCAAGGGTTGACATCCCCTTACCGGTCATCTTTTAAAAAAAAAAAAAGAAGTTGGACATTTTGATCCGTACAGGTTAATTTCAGGTAAATGCGGGACCTCTTTAAGGTTTTTTGAAATAGTCAGAATAGTTCACAGGTAACCATTATTACCTTTTCAGACCCCAGATCATCTCTGAGGCCCCCTCCAGCCCAGCCCACTGGAGAGCGTGCATTGAGGCCAGGGCCTGAGCTTCTCATGTAAGCACAGGAGCGCGTGGGGCACACAGCAGGCGATGGCTTAGTGGACGATCTTTGAAGTCGGTGCCTTGACTGGCCTGTAGCCAGGACAAGGCTGGACTTGCTCTCAACTGCAATGCCAGCAGCTGGACACTGGGACCTCAGGGACAGGGAGGAGGTGACCAACTCACTTCTGAAGATGGCCGAGCATTCAAAGGAGAGGGCACTGGCTTCTGTGTTAAGATTTCAATCCTCACTCTCTGGTAGAGGTGAAGGGAGGAGAGAAACAGGCAATACCTTCAGTCATTATAGTTTTTAAACTTGAGGGGAGGGAAGGTCGCTGACTCTGAAAACCTGATGACAGCTACTAATGCTTTCGGTGTCGTAAGGATTCATTGTCTGATAGGCCCGTCCAAGGGCTAGCTCGTTTTCTAGGGAAATGTGACTTGGACGAGGCCCCAGAGTCTACGAAATTACATGTGGACTGGTAGCTTTTTGTCCAAGAGAAATGCAAAGGATTTCCGGCCCAGAGAAAACACTATTCCCCAAGGTTGTGATTTTATTGCCCTGTAGGACATTAACCATTTTCGTAGCCATCGTATTCCAGCTCTCTTTTCCTTCAGAGCTTCTAGACTCAGCCTCTAGAATCTAGTTTTGCATTACTTTGCCATCCTGCTGGGTCCCTCATTAATAAGTTTAAATCCTTGACACACGCTCACTTTGTACTTGAGAGTCATGTTTGTAACTTGCTGCAAATCATATCTGACACATTTTGCATGAGAGCAAGAAAACTTTTTGAGAGCTGACATTTGGTTGCAGAAAACCTCAGGGTATGAAGTCCCTGAGGGTGAGAGAGGAGGAGTCTTGAAAGTGACTTGGGAATCTGGGGCTCCCCCTTATAAAGGGGCTCATTTCACAGGTCAGGGGAGGATCAGAGGACTGGGACATTGAGACACTCTGGTGGAAGCAGGGATAAGCTGGCCTATGTTTGCCCGGAGGAGCTTCTAGCATTTCTGCAGCACTGCTAGCAGGGGCCCTGGGGGCAACAAGTTGGGGGGCATCCATGAGACCTCAGGATGGGCACAAGCCACTCAGGAAACCGTGGGACCAGTTTTTACAAGATTCACAGTTTGTATATAGCACCTTTCCACTTGCAAATGCCACTGTGCTCAGATTGCAAATGTATTTGAATATTTTCCTTTTCCTTAAAAAAGGACCTATGATGGGCCGGCCCGGTGGTGCGCTGCTACAGTGCGCCGCTTGGGAGCGCGGCGGCACTCCCGCCGAGGGTTCAGATCCCACATACAGACCGGCCACTCACTGGCTGAGCGAGGTGTGGGCGCAACACGAAGGGTTGCGATCCCGTTGCCAGTCACACACACAAAAAAAAGACAAAAAAAGGACCTATGATGGCCCGAAACATCAAGGCTCTGCCCAGCCTGGCCGCACCTCTCTCCTGTCCTCACCCTCAGCAGGCGACACTCCAGGATCCTAGATCCAAGATCGAGCGTGTTTATCTGCTTTCCACGTTCCAGGTACCAACTGGGGTTCAAGTGCTTCCTCAGTTTTCCCCCCTCCAGGCCCTCCTGGCCCAGGTGGGCCTCCTGCTTGTAAGAGAGGAGCTAAGAAAGTCAAGTACGTGAACACATCAGTGGGGCTTTCTCTCAGGGATGGGAGAACTTTAAAGCCCCAACCTCCAGCCCCTCAATTTTAAATGTCCTCTCCTATTTTACTAAGAAATTCTGAGCCAGCCAAAATGAACTCTGTTCTAATTCCCTCTGTCCTCACTTAACCTCACCAGCCCTTACCAACAGCCCACAAAAATGCCCAAATGTGTATACGTTTTTCCTTGACCCTACTGCTCAAGGGTCAGCCCCAATCTCACCCCTTCTACCCTGGCAAACACCAGGAAGCCTGCACCTATGACTTCCCCATCCATGCCTCAAGTATTTATTGAGTGCCTGCTGTATGCCAGGCAGTGAGATAACATGGAGTGATTGCAGTTTGTGAGGTTCTCAGAGGTCCTGTTGGGGAGGCCCTGTAGGCCTCTTCTACCGGCTCCATCTCACCCGGCTTCTACTCCTCCAGCTTCACACTGGTCCAGAAGCCCACCCGTGCCCACCCGCTGCCTTCCCGGGCTTCTGCTGGGAGCCTCTGCAGCCCTTCACTGTTGCCCCTCCTCCTGGGAACCCTCTCTCCATGTAACCTGTGCGACACGGCTGCCTGTGGTTCTCCCCTCCTAGGGACCTGTTCCCAGACACCTTCCCTGGCTCTGATTCATCTGCCCCCACCCCCAACCGAGACAGGGCACTGAGCCTCTGGCTTTGGCCCTGCCTCTGTCGCCAGCCTGCCTGTCCTCCAGTTCCCACCTGCCACGCTGGCATCTCCATTCTGATCCTCCCAAATCCTCACCAGAATCCCCCACCTCCCGCCCATGAAAAAATGACTTGACTCAATTCACTGGGCCGAGTTACCCACCAGGTTCGGCTGCCAGCAAAGCAGGGCCACAAAGAAAAGAAACATTGGGGCGTGCATGTGTGTGTGCGTGTAATATTTTCTATGTCAAAGAAAGCAGCAAATAACCATCCAGGGAAAATTAGAACATTGATGGGTTTTCTTATATTTATTTTATTATTATCATTTTTTATTTTTAGAGAGAAATGTTGTGTTTAATGGTAAAGCTTAGCACACTCCAGCACCAGGAATGGCGTGGAGTTGAAGCAGCGGGGTGGGGCAGGTGACCCCCACAGAGCCTCACATGGTGAAGAGGATGAGGAAGGCGGCCACCAAATGGGAGAGCCCCATGGCCTCAGAACGGGCAAAGCACAGAATGGCACAGGAGAAGAGCTAAGAGACGGGGTCCTGGCAGAGCCGAAGGTCAAGGTGCCACACACTGTTCCAATGCTGGCCCATGAACCAGCCCCACCAACTGTGGTGGCTCCAACACCAATAAACTTGGCTGCTGTGTCAATTTCCTGGGTGACAACACAGGTCTGGAACTCCCTCTCGTCACCGCGAGTGGGGAACTGCTGTAGGAAGGCTGTTTAGATGAGCTCTCTGGCCCACTTAGGAAGGGGCACACAGGCCTGATTAGAGCCCTGGCACAAAAGCGGATCA
>NW_007732814.1:87035-88698 GCF_000696425.1 Galeopterus variegatus
AGATCTGAATCCAGCCCTGGTCTTACCCATATTTATTTGTTCATCTATTCATTTATTCGGCAAATATGTAATGAGCACATACAATTAATCACACTGGTACTGTTCTAGACACTGGGACCCATGGGGAGCAGAGCATTTAGACCAAGCCCTGACCTCAGAAGCCCACGTTCTATAATGGAGGCAGGCAAGAAACAGACTCACGTGAACAGGGGGTGGGACAGAGTGTGGTGTGGGCACAGGAGGTGGGGGCTAGTTTATATATTCCATAGACTATGAGCTCCTAGGGTGGCAGTCCTCAAAACCAGATCCTGGTACATAGAAGAGTCTCAGAAATGTTGAATGACTGACTAAGGGTTGAGTGGATGGATGGGTGGATGGATGGATGGATGGATGGATGGATGGATGGATGGATGGATGGATGGATGGATGGATGGATGGTTGGATAGATGGATGGTTGGATAGATGGATGAGTGGATGGATGGTTGGATAGATGGATGGATGAGTGGATGGATGGTTGGATAGATGGATGAGTGGATGGATGGTTGGATAGATGGATGGATGAGTGAATGGATGGATGGATGGATAGATGGATGAGTGGATGGGTGGATGGATGGATGGATGGATGGATGGATTTTGCCGGTGCAAAATGAAATAAAGTGCTGACCCTTGTTCAAAAATTATTAAGAATTTCAAAACAGTGACAGCAGAGCATGAACCAACCACGCAGCCCTTTTAAGCTCTGGCCCCTGTGTGACTGCTCGGGTTGCATGCCCGTGAGGCTGGCCCTGCCTCGAGGGCAGGCCCACAAGACCTTCCTAGATGTGCACCCAAAGGCCCATCCCAGCCTATGCTCACCAGTCTTGCTGAGTTCTGTGCTGTGTTCACTCAAGACCTCACCTGCTGCCTGCCTTTGAGCATCTGTTCTTGCTGTTCCCTCTGCCTGGAGTGCCTCCCGCTCACTCCTTCTTGCCCGTGCACAGCCATGGACCAGGTGCCAGGAGGGGAGATGGGGGCAAATGAGACCCAGTCCTGGCTTTCCAGAGCACATACACTCAGAGAGCACCAGCCTCCTGGGCCAGCTGCAGCCCTGTCTGGCTGTGAGGCTCAGAAACTCTGTGTCAAAATGGTACAACAGTGAGAACAGTGGTTCAAGATCCACGCGCAGACCTCCTCAGCCCTTTTAAAAAAAATCTACTGGATGTTACTCACATACCGTAAAATTCATCATTCTGAAGTGTACAGTTCTATGGTTTTAATACATACACGAGGTTGCGCAACCGTCACCACAGTCTAATTCCAGAACATTTCCCCTAAACGTTCTCTCTGAAAAGAAACGTCAGGCCCATGAGCCTCACTCTTCCCATGCTCCCATCCCCTGGCCACCACTCGTCTACTTTCTGTCAACTTCACATATGGATTTGCCTATGTGGACATTTCCTCTCTATGGAATCCTACAGCATATGGTCTTTTGTGACCGGCTTGTTTCACTGAGCATAACGTTTTCAAGTTTCATCCATGCCGGAGTACCCGTCTGGAGTCTATTCCTCAGTGGCTGAATGACATTCCATTTGTGTGAAGAGGACACATTTGGTTGTCCGTCCATCCTCTGATGGCTGTCCACGGTCCTTCCACGCACCAGCCCCCGGTCCTCCTGTTGGGGGGG
>NW_007732814.1:88974-105737 GCF_000696425.1 Galeopterus variegatus
TTATAAAGATAATTGAAATTTACTGCTTACAGTTTCTGAGGCTGGGAAGTCCAAAGTCCATCGTGGTGGCAACAGTGACCCAGGGGTCTCACATTGCAAGATCGTGGAAGCACAGATCAGAGAGAGAGAGAGAGACAGACTCTCCTCTTCTCTTAAAACCCTCAGAACCACGCCCCTGACCACCATTTTTAATCCATTCACTACTGCACATTCCTACAATCCAATCACCTCTTCAAGGCTCCACCTTTCAATTATAGGATTTCCCACTCTCTTAACAGTCTCAGTGGGGGCTAAGTTTCTAACAAATAAAACTTGGGGAACACAATTCAAGCTTCAGTGAATTTTGGGGGGACAAAATTCAATCCACTACAGGAGGGTCATCTGCTTTACTCAGTCTATTGATTTCAATGTTAATATCATCCAGAAACACCCTCACAGACACACCCAGAATAATGTTTGACCAAATGTCTGGGCACCCGGTGGCCCAGTCAGGTTGACACATAAAATTAACCATCACACTCTCCATGGGAATTGTCCCAGTTTATGATCCCACCAGCCAGGTATGAGTGAGTGTGCTGTTAAACAAGGTCTCACCAAGAGTGTGTAACAAAAGCTTGGATTTTTCCCAGTCTGAGAAGTGAACAAGGGTATCTCAGGGCAGCTTTAATTTGCATTCCTTTCACGGAGAGTAAGGCTGAGCACCTTCTAATAGACATTTGTATTTTCTCTGCAGCACACCACTCATGTACTTGGCCTGCTGTTCTATTAGGCTGTTGATCTTTGTATAGACTGGGCTTAAAATTTACCACTTTTTTTCCTTAAACAGCATTATTGAGATATAATTCACATATGATACAATTTATTCATCTAAAGTATANACAGCCGGGGGGCAGCCGGGGACAGCCTCGCAGGCGCCAGAGGAGGCCCCGGGGCGACGGCGGCTGGTCAAGGTCGACCCAGACCGCGCGCGGCGGGGACGAGGTTAGACTGCAGGAGGGACCGGCCGTGCGGAGGCGTTAACTCCGCAGTCACTCTGCCGGATTGTGAGAGCTGGGAATGGGGGTGTGGGACGGTCCCTCCAGCTCGGGAGACCGCACCCGGCCATACGGGAGCCCCCGACCCAGCCCAGAGCGCCGAGATCCGGGGAAGGCCCGAGCGCCCCTCGCCCGCCATCCACGGTCGCACTTCCTTGTCGCCTGCGTGCGCCCCGCACGGTGCACGGCCTCCTGCTCCGGGTCCTCGGCCTACACCACGCGCGACCCCGGGGCGAACCCTCCTACGCCCGGCCCTGCGCCCCCAGACGCCCCCGGCCCGCTCCCAGGCCTGGCTGCTGAGGCCCCCCTTTATTAAAATTGCTAAATGAATATGTATTCATTGTGGGAAAACAGGGCAGAACGAATAGCTTTTTAAAATTGCCTGGAATCCCATTGCCTCATTAATTCTGTATTTCCTTTCGGTCTTTTGTCTGTGCTCCTTTCTACATACGTTTTCACTCTTTGTGCACGTTTACAAAATGGAAGTCATGTGGCATGTAAGCTTTTCTATTAGGTTCTTGCTCTAACCTTACTCATTTTCTCCAAATAATAAATGTCACCTCTTAGGAATACATGGAACCTGAACCTCGGAAGTCACCTGCGGCCTTCTGCCTCCCCATGCCCACTCGACGCCCCTCTCTGGAAGTAGCCACCATTGTGAGCCTGCTGTGTATCCTTCCAGTCTCTTCCACCTTTTACATACCTTCTGTACATCTAGAAATACACAGTCTTGTCTTAGGGGTCTCTTTTACATAAACCGGATTGGGTTTTCTATGTAGTTCTTGAACTTGCTTCCCCCGCCCCCCCAGTATGTTTTGGAAGTCACTTGGTCTAGACCTACCTCCTTAACTGCTTTGTGGTATTCCACAACTTGAATGCACCTTCATTTATTTCAAGCATTCTCTGTTGTTTTTAGTTTTTTCCAAACCTTCATCCCCACCAATGTGTTTACGGAGCACCAGTTATGTGCCAGACCTCTCCCAGGTCAGGGAAGTACCATAACGAACAAAACACACAAACGCCACCCTCGTGGTGCTCACGTTCTGCAAGGGCGATGAACAGGTACCCTGGATGTGGGGGACAAGGGGGTATTTTATTTTTTGAGTAGGAACTATGTTTGAATCATATATGGTTTAAATATCAAATCAAAATAAAAAGTATCTATAGAAAAATCTTACTCCCATTTCTGCTCCGTCTGACACAGTCTCTTGTGTATCCTTCCAGAATTTACTTATGAAAATATAAGCAAAAATGAATACGTGTCTATGCATATTTTCCTCTCTTCTTGCGTAAAAGAAACCATGCTATAAATTTTACTTATATGTGCTATTTCCCTTTTGATAGATAGAGAGCTTCCTTGTTCTTTATTTATATGTTGCTTAAGGGTGCACAGTGTGTATTTCACTACAGCTTATCTCCTGTGACACTTGGGTATTTCCAGTTTTTTGCTCCAATAAAGATTGCTGCAATGAGTAACTGTACAAAGTTCAGCTTCTCCACCTGCAGGTCCATCCATAGGGTGGATTCTCAGAATTGTGATTGCTGTGTCAAGGCACTGTGCACAGACAGTGTTGATGTATGTTATTGAGTTGCCCTCTGTATTAATAGGGATCTCCAGAGAGACAGAACCAGTAGGATATATATATATATTTGGACAGAATGAGAGAGAGAGAGATTTATTATAAGGATTTGACTCACAAAATTATGGAGACTGACAAGTCCCAAGATCTGCAATCTATACCTGGCAAGTAGTTGCTGCAGTTGCATTTGAAGCCAGCAGGCTCAAAACCCACAGAGGGCTGACACTTGTTTGAATCCAAAAGCAGGAAGAAAATCAGTGTCCCAGTTCGAAGGCAGGCAGGCAGGAGGAAGTCCCTCTTATCTGGGGCAAGATGAGTGTTTTTGTTGTATTTAGGCCTTCAACCGATTGAAGGAGGCCCACCCATGTTAGGGAGGTGTATTAGTCCATTTTTGTTGCTTATAACAAAATACTTGAGACTGGGTGATTTATAAAGATAATTGAAATTTACTGCTTACAGTTTCTGAGGCTGGGAAGTCCAAAGTCCATCGTGGTGGCTACCACTCATGTACTTGGCCTGCTGTTCTATTAGGCTGTTGATCTTTGTATAGACTGGACTTAAAATTTACCACTTTTTTCCCTTAAACAGCATTATTGAGATATAATTCACATATGATACAATTTATTCATCTAAAGTATATTTCAATGGTTTTTAGTATATTCAAAGAGTTGTACAACCATCACCACAATCAATTTGGAAAATTTTCAAATTTTCCCCAAAAGAAAACCCCTACAATTTGATAAGTTTTGCATTCTTTTCTTTATTATTTTTTTGGCAGCTGGCCAGTACAGGGATGGAACCCCGGACCTTGGTGTTGTCAGCACCACACTCTAACCAACTGAGCTAACACACGATTTGATAAGTTTTACATCCATGACCACAATCAGAATAGTGAACCCATCCATCACCTCCAAAAGTTCCTGTGGCCTCTTTGAGGTCCCTCCCTTCCTCCCCACCTCCCCAGGCAGCAGCCTTCTGCTTTTTGATAATGATTGCTTAATTTTCACCATATGGCTATCCTGCAACTATGTCAGCATTCCTCTGTTGTTAGACAGTCACGTTTATCCCACTTTTGCTATTTATTAACCCAACTAGGACGAGCATCTTCACACATACATATTTCTCCATACATCTGATCATTTTCTTAAGACAGATTTCTAGAACTGATATTCCTGGACCGAAGGTTACGAATGTCAGTACTTTCAAAGCAATTTGCCAAATCCTCTTCACAAGCCTTGCTAGGTACAACATTCATTTTCCATTTGATTTTCTTTCCAAGAAGTTGGATCTTTTTGATACAAAAAAAAAAAAAAAAGAAAAAAAGCTAACTCTCTGTATTAGTCTGTTTCTGTTGCTTATAACATAAATACCTGAAACTGGGTGATTTCTAAAGAAAACAAAATTTATTCCTTTCAGTTTCTGAGGCTGGGAAATCCAAAGTCCAGAGAACACATTTGGTGAAGGCCTTGGTGGTGGTGACAGTGACAGCAGGTCGCCACCGGGCCGGCCCGAAGTTGGATCGTTTTGATACAAAAAAAAAAAGAAAAAAAGCTAACTCTCTGTATTAGTCTGTTTCTGTTGCTTATAACATAAATACCTGAAACTGGGTGATTTCTAAAGAAAACAAAATTTATTCCTTTCAGTTTCTGAGGCTGGGAAATCCAAAGTCCAGAGAACACATTTGGTGAAGGCCTTGGTGGTGGTGACAGTGACAGCAGGATATGACATTGGGGAAACAGAGGAGCAGACAGAGAGAGCTCCTCATGTGCTCTCTTTTTAAAGGCCTCAGAATCACTCCCATGACCATCATTATTAATCCATTCACTAGACAGTCCTACAATCTAATCACCTCTTCAAGGCCTCACCTTTCGATTACCACAATAGGATTTCCCACCCTTAACAGTTATGGTGGGAATTAAGCTTCTAATATATGAAATTTGGGGGACACAATTCAATCAATCCACAGTACTCTCCAAATGTGGTTCAGATGTTTCTGCCTGGACGTAAGGGCTAACTGCATTTGGAAAGGTACTTCTGTGGTTGTGAAAGAAACAAACATTACCTGTTTTCTTGGATCCTAAAGCACAATATGTGGTGGAGTCCCACCCAGAGCAGGTTGGGAGGGCGGGTAGCCCTCCCTCAGTCATGCCCCACTCTACAGAATTCTGGAGACTTCTGCATCAAGGATGGCTCAACTCCCTTCAACTCAACAGGCAGAGACCTCCAGGCATAGGGTCCTGGGAATGGCTGAGAACAGTTCTGAGACAGACGGAGACAGGAGAGTGAGGCTGGGGTGGCGCAAGCCTGTAAGAGCTGACCTTATCTGCCAGGTGCCCTCTGCTTTCCCAGCGTGGAAACTGAGGCTTAGAGAAGATTGAACATATGCTGAAAATCCCATAGCAGGTAAATGATAGAACCTGGAACCAAACCCAACTCTGCTCAACTCTGGTCACAATCATCCAGCAGGTGGCCTGGGAGTTACTGGTGACACAGGATGTGATTTGGGTGATAGGTGAATGCACAGGTTTTACTTCCATAGTTAGGCATTTATTTAACACACATCAATAAGTAGCTGTTACATTGAGGCTAGGATTTCATAGCTATGATCACTTATGACAAAACTAGCATAGGGATTTAAGTTAAAAAAGAGTGAGAGGTGGGCCAAGCCCGTGGCGCACTCGGGAGAGTGCGGTGCTGGGAGCGCAGCAGCTCACTCCCGCCGCGGGTTCGGATCCTATATAGGGATGGCCAGTGCGCTCACAGCGCTCACTGGCTGAGCGTGGTGCGGCCGGTCTCAAAAGGACAAAAAAAAAAAAAAAAAAAAAGTGAGAGAAATTAAAGAAAAATGTTAAGTAAGTAATAACACCCATGGTAAGAGGCTATGGCAGAAACCACAAACAGCAGAGGTGAAGCTAGTCGGGGAGCAGTGCTGAGGGCAGAGCGTTGCTGCTCCACCTTGACCCAGGGAAACCCCTTCTTCCTGGAAAGAGACGCCAGGTGAGGTGAACAGCAGTGGGTGGCAGTCTTGAGCCTCCAGGTGCCCCACCCTCACCACTACCTTCACGCCAAGTACACACACACACACACACACACACACACACACACACACACATACATACCCTCTGTGCTGGGGCAGCAAGATAGGCCCCACTTTCCCAGACCTGCACCCAGCCCTGGCCCCTCCCCACTCTCCAGGGAGGGACAAAGACCACTGGTTTTGGGGTCCAGATGCCCAGAGCCAAATGGAAGGATGAGACGAGACAAGAGGAGGCAGGGGTGTTGCTTGGCCTCCCACGGATTTGTCACCCCTTTTCCCCTGGGTGATGGAGCCGCCAAAGATTACTCAAAGCCCATCTCTTCTGAGCAGTGAGAAGACCCAAAAAGGGGTTAATCTCCTGGAACCCTTAAGAGCAAGGCATTCCTTCCATTTGGGAAATTAACCATGAATTGGGGTTCTCTTCCCACATCTATTCTCCAGACCAGGAAGTTACAGGAAGAGAACATAGGTGGGGTTTTTGCTAAGTACAGTTTAACAAGTTTAACAATAGAAGCTGGTAGCATTCAGTAAGACAAGCAAGGTGACATTCTATAATGCAATTAAGTCGATCCACTAACAAAAGCTTGACTTTAGCAAACATTCTCTTCTTGTAGCAATTTCCCAGTATTTTTACATATCAATCAGTAACCTGTCTGTCTTCGAGCCAGCAACCTTGCTGTGTTACAATTCTTTATCTTACAACACAGACTATAGCCTGGGGAAAATTTCCTGTCCTTTGCAAGGTCCATAGCTGAAACTGCAAGGCTTTGGAAAACCAGGCCCTATGAAGTACATTTGCTTTATGCATACTCCACACAGGGGGAAGTCTCTGCGGGAAGCATGGCACTTGGAGGGTCTTAGATGCTCTGTCCTCCACATCTATGATGAGGGGCAGAACACAAAGTCCATGCCCTGCCAGGACGGCACCAGCAGGCCCTCCCAGAGAAATGCCACTAAACTTCTTCTTTTTTTTTTTTTAAAGATGACCGGTAAGGGGATCTTAACCCTTGACTTGGTGTTGTCAGCACCACGCTCACCCAGTGAGCCAACCGGCCATCCCTGTATGGGATCCGAACCCGTAGCCTTGGTGTCATCAGCACCACACTCTCCCGAGTGAGCCACGGGCTGGCCCAGCCACTAAACTTCTGACCTCCGTGGCTGGCAGAAGCTCCGGGCCTTGCCTACAATCTGCCTCCACCCACCTGCTGCTGCCCGCACCCTACCTGTGTCTCTGTGTGTTTATGGGTTTGGCGATCACTCTACCTTTTTGCCGTTGATCTCAGCAGCATCGAGACCCACTTTCATTTTGATTCCTTGCTCTTTAGAAGAAAAAAAAGTTAGTTTTCCGTTTCTGAAAATGTTCATATTTATTCTTTTAAAATCAAGACAGTTCGTTTTTGATAGAAATAAGAATTTAAAAAATCCTTCTAATATCATCACACAGAGATCAACACTGCTACACCTTTGGCATAAATATGTACACATTTGGCGTGTGCGTGTGTATATCTGTGTTTTGTGTTAGCATCCACACATGTTCGCACACACACTATCCAGGCTGCTCTGTTATCAGCTGTCACACTTGACATGCCATCAAAAATATGTGTATGTCAATACAGATGGTCCTACATTGGGTTCCCCCAGCAGTGGACAAGGATTTGGGTGAAAGTATTGGATTTGGGAGATGATCCTAGGGCCTATGGGTGGTGTATTGGTTTTTTATTGCTTATAACAGAATACCTGAAACTGGGTAATTCATAAAAAAATAATTTATTTCTTACGGTTTGGGAGGCTGGGAAGTCCAACGTTGAGGGGTGCATCTGTTGAGGGTCTTATTGGTGGGGGCTCTACAGAGTTCCTTGGTAACATAGGGTGTCACAGGGGCTAAGCAAGAGTGCACTCATGTGCTCTCCATATAAAGCCACCAGTCACATCCATGATAACCCATTCATCCATTAACCCATTAGTGGATTAATCCATTCACGAGGGCAGGGCCCTCACAATCCAATCTCCTCTTAAAGGCTCTACCTTTCCACACCGCCACATTGGGGATCAAGCTTCCACATGAGCTTTGGAAGGGACACCCCACCCATAGCAGGTGGGTGATGGGGGGAGTGAAACAGGGAAGGACAGGAAAGCAAGACTGAGTGAATTACTGGGCAGGTCACCAATTTCGGCAGCTGAGGCCCAGTCCCAGTGGGAACGCCTGGGAGACATAGCAGCACATGCCTCCCTGCAGGCCACTTGAGGGGCAGGGTGTCCCATGTCAACCTTCCAGCTCCAGCACATCCCTGGCTGAGAGCTGTTGGGGGCATGAGCTGCCCAGCACAGCTATCTCTTCTTCACTGCCTATGCTTTGCGTGGGATTTTCAGGCACCTCTGCACAGAGCTCCTGTGAATTCTAATCTGAGACTGCTGGAGTAAGCAGGACTGAAGCCATGTTGGGACCTAAAACCTCATGGGCTGTAGGTAAGTTTTTAAAAAGACAGTTTTTTTCTTGGCACACATTTCTCTGAGTTCTATCTTTCCCCATGGTTATTTGATATTTTGAACCTCGGTCATGGGGCAAGATGACATTATTTACATAAATGCAAAGTTGTTTTCCAGTCAGCCTGGAGCTGCAAACTTGCCACAGGACATGTACTATACAGACCCTGGGAAACCAAGGAAGGCATCAGTAGACGTGTGCAGATTCCACCCTCCAGCAGGACCCTACGATAACAGTAAGGACCAGAGCAGAAACCAGACAGAGCCTCAGAGAGACCTTGCCTCAAGCTGCTCACACCCCCCCTCCTGCTTTTCATTTCCCACGTTCCATTCCCTCAGCCCCCTCTTTAGACACCCCTCAGTAAATCTGAGTCTTGGAGATGGCTTTGGCTGGCCTTTCTCTGTCGGGTTTACTGGAGGGATGGATGTGCCTGACATCTCTCCTCAGGTCACCGGTATTCCTGAATAAAAGCTGACTTCCATTTTCACCAACATTTGACTTTGAATGGCTTGCCTTTGAAAGGGGGCAGGCAGCTGGACCTGTGCCTGGTAACAAATTTTAGCAAGCTGAGCCAGGAGCAGAGTGGTCCTGGTATCGAGACTATGTGCCAAGATGGCTATTTTTTGTGAATTTTATTTTCTTGCACAGGTCCTATCTCCCCCTGGTAAAAATTCCAAAGGCACACAGAGCATACAGTAAGAAGCATGCCTCCTCTGGTCTCCCAGCTCACCGCTCTTGAGAGACACACCATTACCAGTTTCTTGAGTAACCTTCCAGAGATATCCTGTGCGTTGACAATACGCTTTTTTGCATTTTTCCTCCAGTGAAATGGTGTTATTTTAAAATAGTTATTTCTTTTTTTTTTTTTTTTTAAAAAAGATGACCGGTAAGGGGATCTTAACCCTTGACTTGGTGTTGTCAGCACCACGCTCACCCAGTGAGCAAACCGGCCGTCCCTATATAGGATCCGAACCTGTGGCCTTGGTGTTGTCAGCACCAAACTCTCCCGAGTGAGCCACGGGGTCAGCCCTAAAATAGTTATTTCAATGTCGATCAATAAATGTTTACTGACAACTAGAGGAGACAGAGACCAGACCAGTTGGGGCCCCTCAGGGAGCAAGAGTCTCACTGAGATTTGAAACCCTTAACCCTGAATGAAGTCGCAGACACCAGGAGCTTCCTACATGGAACCTAACAAATGTGTGTTTGAACTCATTGTGACTACATTATTTGGTGATGAGACGTCAAGACAGTTTGGGGAACTTACCACCCTCTTCTCAAGCTGGCTTCAGTCCCCAACTATGAAGTCTGAGCAGTTCCATATGGACGGAATGTTCCAGCAAGCAGACTCTACGCTGTGCTTCACCATGTATAGAGTTAAAAATCTTGATTCTCATTTGATTTTTAGACAGGGCTCTTTAGCTAAAAAACTTGTGGGACAAAAGTCCTTAGCTAGGGGGCAAGAGCCTATCTAATCAATTCTAACCAAGTATACATTGATCTCAGTTGATTTTTAGATAGGGTTTTTAGGTAATGCATGTATGGGACAAAAGTCCTTGGCGAGGAGGCAAAAGCCTACAGCTAGAGGGCAATGGCCCATCTAATCAACCCTAATCACTGTTTAGGGATGGGATCATGTACTTTGATTATTTAACATACTGATTGTTGTTAAAAGATGTTGAAAGAATTGCTGTAGGGAAAAATGTGAAAAAACATTTGCTAAGGGCAAGCTGTTTGTTGGTGGAAACTTTAGAGACAATTATACTTAGATTTAATCATAAGAATGCAACTTTTGCTTAAATCATTTAAGGAAAGGTTATATTTTAGATTAGATAATGATCACAGTTTGATCAACTTAGCTTTCCACAAATCATACTTTGGAATGTCACGTTGTTAATTTAAATGATGGTACAAGTTTCCATTGTTTAAGCTATACTTAGCTGTAGATAACTTTTGTCACGTTGCCCATGTTTTTGTGTTCTTTTGAAATGATTGAATCAAATAACTTTTCTTGTGAAACTTCCTTGTCTTTACAATAAAACAGAAGCTAACTTTGAATCCGGGCTGTACCCAGTTTCTCCTTCTAACAGAGGAGTTGCTGAGGTGCGGTCCCTTCGGACTTCTCATTGCATTCACGCTGCTTTGAGTCATCTTTTTTGCATCTCTTACACAGTGAGAAGTGTGACATCACCATTATTGTGTTGCTGGGGCCTCTGCTCAGGAGTCTGGTTTCACATGCTGTCAAATATTTTTCATGAGTGCAGCTTGTCTGAGAAATCAGCTTGTGAAGATTCTATTTACCGACATTCATTCATTCATTCATTCATTCATTCATTCTTTCATTTATTTACATAGGCTTTGCACTATTTTGTGATTTGTTTGTTCTACATACAGCATATGATGCTAAGTGCTTTATCTACTATTACTATGCCAATTTTGCAAAGAGACTGAGGCAGAGAGAGGTTAAGTGGTTTTGTCTAAGGCGACAGGGATTAAAGCAGCAGAGCTGGGATGTAAACTCAGCATAGGGGCTCCAGAGTGTGGCTGAGTGACTACTGCATTCCGTGCTAGACCCGCAATGCTGGCTCCGTGGCCCAGGTCAGGGAACTTGTCATCATGGCTCTTTTGTTGTGTGTGGGGCCCAAGACAAGGCTCCGTGCAGGACCCAGAGGCATGACGTTGTCCTTGTTTGCAAGGAGTTCAGCCTCACTGTGGGGACTGAACAAAAAGATTTGGAGTGATTCTGAGTGTGTCTGCAGCCCTGGCTGAGTCCAGGACTGGGCGAGTTAGCAATAGGGAGACTAGCCAGGAGGACTGTGCAATGACCCAGGTGTAAGCTGACCACTACGGTGGCAAAGGACATGGACCAGGAGGAACAGTCCCAGTGATGCTGCAGAGGGAAAACTGCAGAACTCACGACTAACTGGCTCAAGAACGTGCAGGAAGAGGAAGGGTGGACAACGGCTTTGGGTTGCATGGCTGCGGGAGTCCTGGCAAGGGGGCCCAGCCTGGAGGAGAGAGGATGACCAGAAAGGACTCCTGCTGGTCCTCCTGGCCCTGGCCTCCTCCCCCTACATCTGCAGGATGACCTCTCATCACCAAATAATGCACTTACAGTGGAGTGGAACACGCATTATGGTCCCATATAGGAAGCTCCTAGCACCTGCCGGCTGTCGCTGGTGCTGTCCGTTTTCACAGGGATGGGAGTCTGGAGTTCTGAAAGTGGGTGGGACAGAAGCCACGCACAGTAATTTCTCGACTGCTCTTAGCTTCTCCTAGGGTGTCTGACAAGAGAGAATTTAGGTTTCTGTGCTGCCAGGGGTTTCTTCTTGGAAGCTTGGTCTGATAACCAGTGCCCAAGTCAGGGCAAAGCCCCAGCATGGTGAATGATTGCAGCTGGCAGAGGAGCCTCCGGGGCTATGTTGGGACGGCCGTCCATGCAGCCAGCAAGCTTGCCCTGGGCAGTCCCTCGAGGCGGCAGACCGCCAGGACAAGGAGGAACTGGTTCTCTAGAACTCAACTTGGCCTTCAAAGGAAAACAAACCACACCTGGGTCAAGTCCACAGACTGGACCTGGACAGGGCCAAACGCTGGGAGACAGGTGTGTCACTGGATTGTCAGAATCAGAGCCCAAAACTGATTCAAGAACAGGCCTTTGCAGTCATCCCAGGCTTTAAACCAACCGCTGTGTTAGTTTCCCAGGGCTGCTGGGACAAAGTGCCACAAATTAGGTGACTTCAGTAACAGATGTTTAAAGTCTCACAGTTCTGGAGGCTGGAAGTCTTAGATCAAGGTGTTGGCTGGGCCCCATTCCCTTTGAAGGCGTGAGGGACGGCGCTGTCCCAGGCCTCTCTCCTGGCTGCTGGTGGTACCTGGGCTTGTAGCAGCAGAACTCCAGTCTTCACATGGCGTTCCCCTGTGTGCGTGTCTCTGTGTCCAAATTTCCCCTTTTTAGAACATTACCAGTCATATGGATTAGGGCCCACCTTCCTCCAGTACAGCCTCATTTTAACTAATCACATCTGCAATGGCCCTGTCTCCAAGTGACGTCACATTCTGCGGGACTGGGGAATTAGGACTTCAACATATAAACTTGGGGGGACACAATCCGACCCGTAACTCTCATTCATCCACGCATCGTTCTTTGCTTTTTTGGTGGCTGGCTGGTTCAGGGATCGAACCCTGGGCCTTGGGGTTACCAGCACCATGCTCTAACCAGCTGAGCTAACCGGCCAGCCCTCTTTTTGCTAAGATGTCTGACTGGGTTTGCCCCCTTTGCTGCATCAGCCCTGCTGCACCAAGGGTGGGTCTGCTCTGGGGGATGCACCTGGGTGCTCAGGTGGGTGAGCTGTGATGTGCCTTCCTGACCCCCAGCTGCTTGAGTCTGGCTTCCCCTGGGCTTCCCTGGGGCCGGCCTGAGGGCTGGAGGTGGCGATGCCTGGGCTCCAAGGCAGTGAGAGCTGCACCTGGGGAACCTGTAAGCATTTGTGGTTTTTCATTTACATGGCTGTGAGCAGAGTTCAGAGATTCAGAAAAGAGGTGACACACCAGCCTGTGGCCTCTTCTTTCCCAAATGCAAACTTGGAGGCCAGATGCTCTTCAGTCTTGGCTTTTGCCCCACCAAGGACATGGTTCATCCAACAAGGCCCGAGCTTCAGCAGGAGCCAGAAGCCTCTAAATGCTGCCAACACCCTGGCTGGCGTCAGCTCCAGGAAGCTGGCTCCAGCTGGCTCTTTGCTTTACACGGGGCTCAGAATCTTCCTCAGATGCTACCATGAACGGGGAAGTCAGTGCAAAACACGTCAAAATGCATTTGCACTGAAGCCCATGTTTACTCTTCCCACAAAGAGAGACTCTACTCTTATGTCCTGGTTTTAGTGACAGTCACTTCTTTGGACCTCTGTTGTCATCTCTCCCTCCCCTTGGCCTGATGCAGTTCCCAGAACACATCTGAGCTCTTTCTCACCTCTGGAACTTTGGGAACTTTGTACCTTTTATTTTCTTTGACGGGAAATTTCTCCCCCTGGCTCGTCAGGTGCCAGGTGTCACCATCAATGTCATTTCCACAGCGTGGCGCTGCCTGGCCCGCCAGTTTGTCCCTTCCTTGTCATTTTCTGTTTCTGTTGCTGCTGTTCTCAGGGCTCTCTGTAATTACCTTGTTATTAAATTGTCAACCAGTTGATCACAGTGTCCCCAGCACAGGCCTCCTGGCACAAAGCCGAGTCTCAGCAAGGACCGTGAGATGGACGAATCTAATAAGGCACTATCTGCATGTGCGTGTGCTTGTGCATGTGTGTGCACTGGGGGGGGGGTGCCCCAGTGAGAAGGAAGGTGGCAGGGCTGTCCCGTGTGCCGAGCACCAGCACGGGCAGAATTGCGCTGGGTTTGCGTGACAACTTGGTGAGGTAGGACTTGTTGCTCTGTTCTGAGTGTGAGGAAACAGATGCTCACGAAGCTTCCATTTTTGTCTTGTTTCATCACACAAGTGGCACCTGTCAAGCTGGGTGGGGGACCAGTGTCCTTTCCCTCACACCCACCTGCTGGGGGGCAATCATCGAGCCTTGTCTACTGCCTGCATTTCTGATGCTGTGACATCTGGGGCCTNTGCAAGGCTTTGGAAAACCAGGCCCTGTGAAGTACATTTGCTTTATGCATACTCCACACAGGGGGAAGTCTCTGCGGGAAGCATGGCACTCAGAGGGTCTTAGATGCTCTGTCCTCCACATCTATGATGAGGGGCAGAACACAAAGTCCATGCCCTGCCAGGACAGCACCAGCAGGCCCTCCCAGAGAAATGCCACTCTACTCTTCTCTGTTGTCATCTCTCCCTCCCCTTGGCCTGATGCAGTTCCCAGAACACATCTGAGCAATTTCTCACCTCTGGAACTTTGGGAACTTTGTACCTTTTATTTTCTTTGAAGGGAAATTTCTCCCCCTGGCTCGTCAGGTGCCAGGTGTCACCATCAATGTCATTTCCACAGCGTGGCGCTGCCTGGCCCGCTAGTTTGTCCCCTCCTTGTCATTTTCTGTTTCTGTTGCTGCTGTTCTCAGGGCTCTCTGTAATGACCTTGTCAGCACCACGCTCAGCCAGTGAGCTAACCAGCCATCCCTATATAGGATCCGAAGCCGTGGCCTTGGTATTATTAGCACCGCACTCTACCAAGTGAGCCACGGGCCAGCCCAGTAATGACCTTGTTATTAAATTGTCAACCAGTTGATCACAATGTCCCCAGCACAGGCCTCCTGGCACAAAGCCGAGTCTCAGCAAGGACCATGAGATGGACAAATCTAATAAGGCACTATCTGCATGTGCGTGTACTTGTGCATGTGTGTGCACTGGGGGGGGGGGTGCCCCAGTGAGAAGGAAGGTGGCAGGGCTGTCCCGTGTGCTGAGCACCAGCACGGGCAGGATTGCACTGGGTATGCGTGACAACTTGGTTAGGTAGGACTTGTTGCTCTGTTCTGAGTGTGAGGAAACAGATGCTCACGAAACTTCCATTTTTGTCTTGTTTCATCACACAAGTGGCACCTGTCAAGCTGGGTGGGGGACCAGTGTCTTTTCCCTCACACCCACCTGCCAGGGGGCAATCATCGAGCCTTGTCTACTGCCTGCATTTCTGATGCTGTGACATCTGGGGCCTTGCTGACCTGGAGGGACGGTCCCTGCTGGGGCCAGCCAATTCCCAAGACAGCAAACACTCACCTGCTGGCAAGCGAGACTTTCAAATGCAAACCAACCAATTGTGAACACTGGTGAGACAAGAACTCTTTCCAAGGACCTTCTAAAAACCCATCAGAGATTTTTCACCTCCTTGGTTAACTTTATTCCCAGGTATTTTATCTTTTTGGTGATGATTTTAAATGGGTTAGCTTTCCTGATTTCTTTTTCTGCTAGTTCATCGTTGAAGTATAAAAACACCACTGATTTTTGCACATTGATTTTGTATCCTACAACTTTGCTGAAATTGTTTATCCACTCTAAGATTTTTTTTTGTAGAGTCTAGGCTTTTCTATGTATAGGATCATGTCATCTGCCAACAGGGACAATTTGACTTCATCTTTTCCAGTCTTCATACCCTGCCCTTTATTTCTTTATCTTGCCCGATTGCTCTGGCTAGTACTTCCCTTCCAATACTGTGTTAAACACAAGTGGTGACAGTACAAATCACTGCTGAAAGAAATTAAAGAAGCCACAAAAAGATGGAAAGACAGTCCATACTCTTGGATTGGAAGAATTAACATTGTGAAAATGTCCATACTGCCCAAAGCAGTCTACAGGTTCAACCCAATCCCCATCAAAATGGTAATGACATTCTTCACAGAAATAGAAAAAACAATCCTAAATTCATATGAAACAAAAGACCCCAAATAGCCAAAGCAATCTTGAGCAAAAAAATAAATAAGTAAATAAATAAAGCCAGAGGCATAACACTACCTGACTTCAAATTATACTACAAAGCTATAGTGACCTAAACACCATGGTACTGGCATAAAAACAGACATATGGACCAGCAGAGCAGAAAAGAGAACCCAGAAATCAACCCGCATACTTAACAGCCAACTGGTCTTTGACAAAGGCACCAAGAACATACATTGGGGAAAAGATGCCTCTTCAGTAAATGGCGCTGGGAAAACCAGACATCCACAGGTAGAAGAATGAAACTAGACCTGCATCTCTTACCATATGCCAAAATCAATTCAAAATGGATTAAAGACTTAATAAGACCTGAAAACCATAAAACTCCTAAAAGAAAACACAGGAGAAACACTTCAGGAAGTAGGACTGGGCAAAGACTTTATGAATATGACCCCCAAAGCACAGGCAACAAAAGGAAAAAATAAGCAAATCAGATTATCTCAAATTAAAAGGTTCTGCACAGCAATAAAACAGACAAACAAACAAACACCCCCCACCCCAAAAAAAACAACAATTAACAGGGTGAAAAGACAACCTACAGAGTGGGAGAAAATATTTGCAAACTATGCACTTGGCAAAGGATTAATATCCAGAATATACAAGGAACTCAAACAACTTAACAATAAAAAAACAAACAACCTGATTAAAATATGGGCAAAGGAGCTGAACAGGCATTTCTCAAAGACATACACATGCCAACAGACACGTGAAAAAATGCTCAGCATCACTCATCATCGGGAAATGCAAATCAAAACCACACTGAGATATCATCTCACTCCAGTTAGACTGGCTGTTATCAANCCCTCCTACACTGTTGGTGGGACTGTAAATTGGTGCAGCCATTATAGAAAACAGTATGGAGGTTCCTCAAACAACTACAGACAGAACTGCCATATGACCCAGCAATTCTACTGCTGGGTACATATCAAAGGAATAGAGATCATCATGTTGAAGGGATCCCTGCACTCCCATGTTTATCACAGCTCTGTTTACAATCGTCAAGAGTTGGAACCAACCTAAATGTCCATCATCGGATGACTGGATAAGGAAAATGTGGCATATACACAATGCAATATTACTCTGCCATAAAAAAGAATGAAATACTGCCATTTGTAGCAACATGGATGAACTTAGAGAAAGTTATGTTAAGTGAAATAAGCCAGGACAGAGAAATACTGTATGTCTTCTCTCATAAGTGGGAGCTAAAAAA
>NW_007732814.1:107580-110253 GCF_000696425.1 Galeopterus variegatus
GGATCCGAACCGTTGACCTTGGTGTTGTAACACTGTGCTCTAACCGATGGAGCCACCTGGCCAGCCCCTTGTGTGGAGGATATTGACATTAATGAGATAGAAATAAAACACATGTATTTCACAGGGCCAAAGCCTATAGCATAGACGGACCAAAGCCCTATAGTGTAGAGAACCAAAGTCCTTAGTTTAGGCTGTAGTATAAAAGGACCAAAGTCCTTAATTTAAGCCAAAGCCCAACTCTTTAGGAAAACATGTAGAAATGCTAAGATTAGGAAAGACCAGAAAACTTTCACACGACTAAAGCCTTTGATGTAGATAAGAAAATTGAAACAAGTGAAAAGTGATCTCTCTGGGGGCAGTTGCCCTTCCTGCAGCTAAACCTAAATAATGGGAATGTGTGTGAACTAAGATCTTCAAGGATATTCTGCTAGTTAGTATTTGGGCGATGTTCCACATCTCACCCTAAATGGTTTCTTTGAGTTTCTCCGGTAGCTAAGCACTGCTGTGGTGATTATCTCATTGTTTCTTTTACATGTCACATAGCTTAGTTTTATGACTCCTTCTGATGGTAAATTGCTTGAACTATTTTAAGTTACAATCTGCTTTAATGAAGATCGTCACATCACCAGTTTGTTTATGTTTTCACTATGATTGATTAACCACCTGTGCTTCTTCTGTAGCTCTGTTGTCTTTACAATAAAAACTGAAGCAAAACCTGACTTGGGGCTGTGCCTGGGCTCTCCTGTNGACAGGTCTGACGCTGAGCCTCTGAAACCAGCGACCTCTGTTTCCAAGCAGCTTCTGTGAACCTCTCCCTTCCTGCCAATAAAAGCTTTCTCTTACCTTCCCTCACCATATGCACTCATGGCTTGCCATGGTGTGCATTCTGGATTATAATCCTATTTCTATTGCTGAATAAACTCAACATGCTTGGAGATATTTTTCTCTAATATGTTTTTTCTAGGTTAACATTATCCAGAGCCCACTCCCCCACCACCTCCTCTGTAGGGCTCTTGCACTCAGGGCCACCATCCACCTCTCCTCATCACCCCAGGGATGGGGACCAAACCCTAGGGTCAGTCCCTCTGCCCCAGAGCTCACTGAAATGATTCACACCAGCCAATCCTCTGCCTGCTCGCCCCGCCTCATTATTCTTTCCCACAGGAACTGCAGTAAAGGCTCTCGCCCACATTTTCTTTTTTTTGGTGGCTGGCCAGTACGAGGATCCGAACCGTTGACCTTGGTGTTGTAACACTGTGCTCTAACCGATGGAGCCACCTGGCTAGCCCCTTGTGTGGAGGATATTGACATTAATGAGAAAGAAATAAAACACATGTATTTCACAGGGCCAAAGCCTATAGCATAGACGGACCAAAGTCCTATAGTGTAGAGAACCAAAGTCCTTAGTTTAGGCTGTAGTATAAAAGGACCAAAGTCCTGTAGTTTAGAAGGACCAAAGTCCTTAATTTAAGCCAAAGCCCAACTCTTTAGGAAAACATGTAGAAATGCTAAGATTAGGAAAGACCAGAAAACTTTCACAGGACTAAAGCCTTTGATGTAGATAAGAAAACTGAAACAAGTGAAAAGTGATCTCTCTGGGGGCAGTTGCCCTTAGTGCAGCTAAACCTAAATGATGGGAATGTGTGTGAACTAAGATCTTCAAGGATATTCTGCTAGTTAGTACTTGGGGGATGTTCCACATCTCACCCTAAACGGTTTCTTTGAGTTTCTCCGGTAGCTAAGCACTGCTGTGGTGATTATCTCATTGTTTCTTTTACATGTCACATAGCTTAGTTTTATGACTCCTTCTGATGGTAAATTGCTTGAACTATTTTAAGTTACAATCTGCTTTAATGAAGATTGTCACATCACCAGTTTGTTTATGTTTTCACTATGATTGATTAACCACCTGTGCTTCTTCTGTAGCTCTCTTGTCTTTACAATAAAAACTGAAGCAAAACCTGACTTGGGGCTGTGCCTGGGCTCTCCTGTCTTGGAGGAGTTCTCCCTGGTGCAGTCCCTTCGGGCTTCTCACTGCTCTGAATACATGGGCTCTGAGTCATCTTTTGCATCTGTCACTCTGGGAGAAGTGACACTCTTGCCTATGTTTCCCCCTCACTCCTTTGTCTCCTGGCCACCCTGTTGCCCCGTGTGGCCCTGTGTGGCTGCATGGTGTGCCCCTGCTCTTGTGAACTGGGAGAAATGAACTATCCTTTCCACAGCAGTGGCCTATGGAAAGGATAGTGTTGGCCTTACTACACGTGAGCGATTATGATAACTTACACTTTAAAACAGGCATGCAGCTCCCCATGGGCTAGGAGAAACACATGTTTACACAGGTGACCATCAGACAAGGACCTGCAGATGTAACAGGCTGAACAGAAGTGACTCCATTTTGTTAAACTTCTAAATTAAAGTTTTTTTTCTTACTCTTGTCACTTGATCCACATAGCTTGCAGCTGGACATTAGAATACAATGATTCTTGCTCACATGATGGCTACAACATAATCACTTTTGCTCGCACTGTACACAGAATAATTATAGAAAAAATTATTAACACAGGTGGCTTTTCTTACTAGCTTTTCTTACTACTAACTAGATCTTTTTGAGATTAACAGGAACGGAATCTGTGACTAGACTTCATAGAGGATGATCACCATGTATCAGCAAAC
>NW_007732814.1:110572-112005 GCF_000696425.1 Galeopterus variegatus
TTTTTAATTTATTTTTTTATTTTTATTTTTTTGTCTTTTTCCGTGTCTGGCAACGGATCGCAACCCTCAGTGTTGCCCCCGCACCGGACCGGGGACTGGCAACGGGATTGCAACCCTTGGCGTTGCTCCCGCGCCTCGCTCAGCCAGTGAGCGGGAACCAGTCTGTATGTGGGATCCGAACCCTCGGGCGGGAGCGGCGCCGCGCTTCCCAAGCGGAGCACTATCCAGTGCGCCACCGGGCCGGCCCCCACAGGTGGCTTTTCTTACTAGCTTTTCTTACTACTAACTAGATCTTTTTGAGATTAACAGGAACTGAATCTGTGACTAGACTTCATAGAGGATGATCACCATGTATCAGCAAACGGGCCTTTGGGGGTTTGGTAAAACAGGTATTGACAGAGTGTCCTGAGTGCCCAGGGGAAGGGACACCATGCCCTTTCTGGACAATGAGACTCATGAGTAGGGCACAGGGCGCTTGCTGTGGGCCTCTGCCGAGAGGCCCCATGGAGCAAATACTGCTATTACCCATGTGGCCGATGAGAACACCGAGGCTCAGAGAGGGGAGATCATTTGTCCACCATCACTCAGCGAGCGTCGGAGCTGGTCAGACCAGGTCACCTGTCATCGACGGTGAAGGGATTCCACGAGATAACCCCAGCACATGCTAAACTCACAGTAAATGCTATGTGCCATTAGGCTAGTAACATTAAAAATACAATAATCACACTTTTAATTAAATATAAATTTAATTAAATGTATATTTAAATTTATAAAGAAGAACAGGGGCAAGAAGAACAGGTGGGCTCATGGGGAGAAGAAGGCGCAGGTGGGGGAGGTTCTATTATGGAGTCATGGAGGGCTCCAAGGCCTGGCCTCAAGTCTTCCCTCCTGAAATAATCCCACTTTGGAGAATGTTCTCTTTGAGCATCCTGGGGTTTTAAAATTTTTATTTTATTCTATTTATTATTTTTGGCAGCTGGTTGGTACAGAAATCTGAACCCTTGACCTTGGTGTTAACAACACCGAGCTCTAACCAGCCAGCCCCCTTAAATTTTATTTTTATTAAAAAAATTTTTTTAAGGCTGGTCAAGTGCAGCAGTGGGAGTGAGAAGGAACAAAGAGATCTGTAACCGGTTGTGATCACCACTGCACTTGGACCTCCCTGGGGTTTTTCAATCCAATTCAAACATTCCTAAGTAGGATAACACCGCAAGCCTTGGAGATTGCTTTCACAAAGCTGAGCTCTGGAAGTCCAGAGTGGCGGCTGCAGGCCACAGGGCCTGGGGTGTGTGCAGAGGGAGAGACCGTCATAGATACACTCAGCTTCCAAACTCAGCCTCGGGCCAGCCCGTCAGGGAGAATATGTTCTCTTCAGTTTCTGGAAAGACTTCCTTAAGAAAACCTTCCTTATCAGGTGAAATACCAGTTTAGAT